>NC_061102.1:1640652-1660652 GCF_015104395.2 Macrobrachium nipponense | reverse complement strand
AATTGTATTTAGATTATTTCGAAGCTATAACTGCTGGTAATATGAAAAAGTATTGTATGTAAACGCTGTCATTTTTATGGGTCACGTATCATGAATATTTGCTTGGCTCTTTTAGTCAGCAATTATCTCTCAAAATTATGTAATTTTAAATATAGGGTGGTAATAAAATTTTAAGTCAAAATTTTTCATCATGGAGATATGTATCGATGTGGTTCATATTATTGCGACAAAATGATACAGCAATGTATTTATACCATCTAACAATACAATAACAACCCAAAAGAAACCACCAGTCATCGCAAGAATTAAAAACAAAAATAATAAAGAAACATAACTTTAAAAAAGATTCCCTGCGTCAGGCACAAAGCTTGAGACCTTTCCGAAGACTACGTTAGTCTCCACCCGGCGCGAATTTTCTCGTTATCTGAAGTGGCAGAAGTTTGGAACGGTGTTTACATCCTGTTCATCGCGCGGGCAGGCGGGAAGGGGGCGGGGATGGGGGGTGGGGGGAGGGCAAGCGGCTCTTTCCATTCCCCGCTTTTCCAGGTGGGGAGGGAGGGAAGGGTGAGATTCTTATACCCACCCCTCCTCCTCCCATCCCCAAAAACCCCACTGGGCCACTGGGGCGATTTCAACTTGTTGTAATAGTAGAACCGGATCCACAATTGTGGAAGCCGTGTCCTTTTTTTGCAGACTTCCTTGTGAATTTTTATTTTCAGTGTTTTCCTTTTTTTTTTAAGTTCAAGTTTTCAGTGCTGGATTGGTTAAATAGAATTGTTATTGATTTTGTCTTAAAGTGAAATAAGTTTATATGTAATTGAGTATCAATATGTATATATATATATATATATATTATATTAGATATATATATATATATATATATATATATATATATACATATATATATATATATATATATATATATATATATATATACATATATATATATATATATATATATATATATATATATATATATATATAGATAGAGAGAGAGAGAGAGAGAGAGAGAGAGAGAGAGAGAGAGAGAGAGAGAGAGAGAGAGAGAGAGCGTTGTATCTATTTAAAATATATATATATATATATATATATATATATATATATATATATATATATACTATATTTATATTTATTTATGTAAATATTAAATATGTACATGTATTCATATGTATGTATAACATTTACATAAATATATCTAGATATTAATATATATATATACTGTATAAATACACACACACACACACACACACCCACACACACACACATATATATATATATATATATATATATATATATATTATATATATATATATATAGATATATATATATATATATATATATATATATATATATATATATATATATATATATATATAATATTTTATAATATATATAATTATAGGACATACATATACATACATAGACACCTCACACACGCATATATTAATCGCCATAACGCATCTTTCTATGTCACCTTTACCTTTACAAAAAGAAAAAAAAATAATAATCGAACTAATAAAAACCGATGAAGCCTCTGCTCTCCAAATCCACTAGAACAACCCAACCGCCAATATTCTGAGGGCTATTATTCCATGGCAGAAATCGTCACTGGAGCTTCGCTTCGATCTCTCTCTCTCTCTCTCTCTCTCTCTCTCTCTCTCTCTCTCTCTCTCTCTCTCTATGGGCGGGAGGTAGAGAATGAAATCTGGTCTGGAACGCAAATGAAATCCAGTTCTGCTTATATTTTGCAATAGCCAGTTTGCAGGATTGACGGACTCGAGGTCATCATGCCTATACTCGATACAGTTATAATATATATATATATATATATATATATATATATATATATATATATATATATATATATATATATATATATATATATAAACATGGGGGAAGGACCCCCATGTATTCATAAGGTAAGTGTGGACACGAGACGGAAGGCAGACCCCCACACCCATTTCATACACAGGCTCTCTCTCTCTCTCCCGGCAATCACCCCATCTCTCTCTCTCTCTCTCCACCTCTCTCTCTCCATTCTAACAGGTAATGAAAATGAGAGAGTTGCATCATAACATAAACGTTTATTTACAAGAATAAACTAATTCGATTAACTAAGTAATCCAGTCTTACAGACTAACTTAAAACAACTCATTGTCAAGTCACCCAAAGTCCTGGGAACTCTTAGTTCCCCGGTATTTCCAGAACCGTCTGCCAAAGATACAGAACACATCCCGGTAAGTACACACACAAGTTTAAAGACAAAGTTAATAAAATGGAACATCTTACAAGATATCAAAACAAGCCACCCCTTTGGCTAAAGTAAAGGTAACACTTACCCATTCCCCCCAACCGGACACTAAACACTATGTCACAAAAAACTCCCCGGCGAATGCCACGGCATCTTTGCCTATGACTCGAAGCCCCTCGGTCAAAATCCCTCCCATAGGCTTGGGTATGAACGCTTTTTAACAGAAAGAGGCGCACACGCACATACGAACACACAGTTCATAGCACCTCGCGGTTCTAGCTGCATCTAGTTTCACAAAGGCACTTTGGGACGAGTTCATAAACTGTCGTACATTGACTTCCTGAACTAAGCACTTTTATCTCACGCCATCCCCTAGAAACTCATTGATCAGCTATTCTCAGGTCGTCACTCTGCACTGTCCTCCACATTCATAGGTCACAGAGAACGTACGAACAATATATTATTAATCAAAACCCCTATGTCTTACAGATTGCTCGGCCTCGCACCTATATGCTAGCCCCGCCTAGCAAAATTGCTTATACAAAAACACTGGCCGGCTTAAAATAAAATAAGTAAAACTGCACGTCTCTGGCATTATAAAATAAAGTCTTATCACGCTTTAATCTCCCAATAACACAAAAGCATTTCTCTCATATTTTCTGCATTAGGATTCTTGAATATCCCTCTTCGCTTGTCTGCAAGTAGCTGCACAGACAGTAGCTGTACGAGGCTGTAGCAACTGTAGGAAGACGAATGCCTCCCTCAATCGTAGAAGAAACTCTCACGGCTTCTTGTAGATCCCCAAAAAACACGCTGTAGAATTCTCTCGATCACCCACCTCATGGAATACTGTAATCACCCTGACACACATGGCAGCAACCTCACGGCTGGTGGACGTCTTGCTGGTGTCGGGGAACGAACGCTTTTGGGCGTTAGTATGGTCAGTCAGGTCTTTGGTCATCTAAGAAAATTAACCCAAACATACTACTTCTATCAAACAATGATCTCAAAAAGTCAGAAATACTAACTGAACGTCTCCCAATTAACTCCCTCAATATGACTACTAAAATGATAAGTCATTATCGCAACTCTCTAAGAAAAAAACATCAAGTTCTCCACTCAATTCCCCATACTCGCACATCAGCACACACAACTCAGAAATCACAGCAAACTCCACGGAATTCTGCACTCCACATTTCGAACTCGAATGTGCTCACAAGAGAAAAAAAAGAAAAAATTCGTAACAAGCCCAAGAAAGAAAAGAATCAGTAACACCCAGACCCAAAAATATTCTCGCAAGCTGATATTTAAACAACCCACAAAATCAGTAAACCTCCAACTTTAACAGCAAAAACCCCCTTTACTGCTCAATAATTAATTACAATGAGACTTAATGTCAAACTCCCATTTACGTAGGTAACAACCCTCGAAAAATTACACCTCCCGGTAAAATCAATCTCCCGTCCAAAAAAGAAATGCTACTTAAGCTCATCCCCAAATCATATCTCTCATAGGAAAAGGAAGAAAATAATAAAAAAAAAAGGAATAATCACAAGTAGATTTCCCCAATCACAAAATACATAATACATGTATAATATGCATAACTCCTGCGTTTATCCCAAGAAATGCTCCATGTAAAGCCACGGAATTTTGCCAGAAAGCAACTCTCATACATGCGCTTTCGTGAAATGCTATAGCCACATTTCCAGATATTGCAAAAATTCTGATCTGTCACCATCAGAGGAAAAGAATCAGCACACGGTCATCACATCGCCTGTCAGCAGAAAAAATCACCTGCGGACGCATGCTCTAACAACAGCACAAAAATTGTCTAGTCAGACACATAAGTTTGGAAACTCATGATTCTCAGAAAAAAAGGTCTAACTGACACATTTCACAGAATTAACTCCAGGATAAAAATTTGTCTCGAAGACTTTTTCTCTCAACATGACTTTTCCCCAAATTATATTTCTCCAAGAATAACACACTTGTGAACATGAAAAATCACACACATCTCCATATGACTCGTAATGCAGTAATGCCACTTCTCTCTAAATAGTCACGATCAAAAAAGAGAACCACAAAACTTTCTCTTGTCTCGAAAAAAAACTCCATAACCACAAAAAAAAGAGAGTCACCCGCCCAAGATTAATTCCAACTCCATTATGAGACATCATATCAATAATAACACCCTCCGGTTATAAAAATATTTCCTCCATTTGGTTAATAACCAACCCCATATATTATTTCTCTTATTTCTCCAAATAGCCACATATCAGTAGAAAAAACACCACTCCAGGAATAGAGAATAATCACCTCAATTTCGGCAAATACAAATATTTACCTCTATTTCCCCAATAACTCCATGTGGAACAAAACAAGGCTCCAAATAAATATATATCTCCAAAAAATGTGCACTCAAGGCAACTAACTCACACACTCACAAATATTGCCCCATAATCTCCAAAAAAATGTGTCTCCATTTGCAACAAAGATGGCTGCAAAATAATTGAACTAAACATAGCTCATATCACTATTGGCAAATATATCAATGGCCAAAATATACATCTCCATATGTTATATCTCAAATATAACGCCAAAATAATATATACCTCCAATTATCTCCCCAAAATAATATATCTCAATTATATCTCAATTCTAACTCCAATTCTCCAGAGAATACTCAATGTTATAGTCAAAAACTATAAAAACTCACTCCATTTAGCATAACTGCTAAAAAAAGGCAAAAACTCGGCATATAAAACTCCCCTAGGGAAAAAATTCTAGAAAAAATCACAATGTGCCACACTCATTATAACAGAATTCCCAACTCACAGTGTCTAAGCAAAGACTTCCCCATATGCACTACGACATAAGCCACTAGAAAACTTAACCAAGTTTCCTATCTCTCACAAAGTTGTCACAAATACAACCAAGGGTATTGTGCAAGAAAACTCACAATTTCTGGAACATAAATATCCAGAGAAAAAAATGTAGTGCCTTTATGTATGCATTCAAAACGTGCAAAATTCTCCCAAAAGACTCATTCTCTAGAGCATCAAATAGCTAAAACACGAACAGTTCCCGAACAATGACTCTAAGTCACGAACGAGATAATATTCACACTAACTGGGGAGAAAAAATAAACTCAAATTCACCCTTGGTAAAAAAAAAAAAAAAAACTATGTGTCAGCGATGGTAATTTCCAAAAAAGGAGAAAAGAAAAATCAACGGCACCATTAACTATCTCCCGTAACTCACTAGATGTCAAGCAATTATCTGCTGAACTCATAAAAAAGAAAAAAAAGAAAAAAAAACTAAAACAATGTGTTGTTAGTTCTTCCCATAATCACAAAAGATTTCACCTCCCTTGACAGCATTAAAACACCCAGTATTAGTACATAAAAATCAGTGTCAGGAATATCATATCACAAAATCATCAAAAAAAAATTGCTATCATCAAAAATCATCAGTATCAGTACAAAAAAATAAAAAAAAATCACCAATGTTAATGCTTGTCCATTCTCCAAAAATTCAGCACAAAAATTCAGCAAAATCCCACACAATTCACCAAGATTCAGTCAGATTCATCAAGATTCAGCAAAACTCATCCCCGTGAATCACTGAAATATTCTCCAAAGTACAAAAACTCAACAAATAATTAACACAAGACTTCTCCCATTAATTCATTGTAATAATTATCCTTGAATAATTATCTGTAATAATTATTGACTAATCTCCCATGAAAATATCTCAAATCCTCTCTCTCGTAAAACAATTGTTCCCGTAATGATAATTATACTTAAGCAAACCTCCGTGACACATCTCAAGTATAATAATTGTTAATAATAATAATAACTCTCCATAGCAAAAATCTCAAGTAAGGGTGAAATTCAAAATAGCATACAACAGTATTGCTGAATCTTATGACATACAATTTCTCCAGCATACAACACCATGACATAACACCATTGCCACAACACAGACACAATACCAATCATCGGCATTTCAAAGTAATTTCTCCAACACAATAAAAAATAATCTGTGTATCCCCCTTATATTTGTGTCTTTCAAGGCACAAGAAACATATAACACATCCGTGCATGTTAACTACTTTTCCCCTCATTCTCGTAAAAGAAAAATCTCTTTTTATTTCCTTTTCTCTTCATCCAAGGAGAAAAAAAAAAAAAAAAAAAAAAAATATCTTTTCTAAAAAAAAGACTCTACGGGCATTTCACTTCATCAACTAATCAATCAGCTGACATCTTAGCATTCAATGTCAAGGCCAAATCCATACCCGAACACACAAAGAAAAAAAAAGGAAAAGGGGAAGTTCACCCACACTGAGAAAAAAAAAAAATTTCTCTACCCCCTGAGAACAACCCCTCAGTCAAGCGGCAGAACAGCCCGAGGCATACCAGCAGTATCCCCCATCCCTGCACTATCTCTCGAGTGAGGCTAGTGGTACCTTCCATGCTACTATCCCCCGAGGCAGGCCATACTCCCCTTGCAATATGCTGAGCCCGTAAAATTGTGGCCGCTCTGTGTCACTAAGCCAAATATGCTTATCTAAGCACAGTTCCCATGCATAGAAAAATACACTCCTATGTTTTAAACAAAGACGAATGCATACGTCTATTACAAACACGTGCAAATAAAGAAAACACGTCACTATGGTTGAAAGAAAAAAATTGTTTTGGACCTCCTTGAACCAATCCCATAACCCTGAAATATTTAAACAAAAACCCCACTCCTTCAAAACAATAGTTTAACACTCACCACTCCATAATGGGAACAAAAGGAACTCAAAATTCTTCGTTAAAAAACGCGTAAATCTCGTCGGCACAATACAAATGGCGACCGGTGAGATGACCCCTAGCAACACTCACTCATGAACTAGACTGAGTTTGCTTGTCTCACGACTCCCACCCTGAAGAATCTCGGTACGAGCAAATTTGATGACCCTAATAGAAAATCTTTCCTCATCATCATCCCACGGACGGACATTTTCTCTACCCTTTTTATCTTCCAACTGGCCAACCATCTCTACATTGGCGTTCCTAGGCATAGAAAAGCAAGAAAACCTTTTATATCCCCTCTTTAACCGTCTGCCACCCCCACTATAAACATGGGGATGGACCCCCATGTATTCATAAGGTAAGCGTGGACACGAGACGGAAGGCAGACCCCCACACCCATTTCATACACAGGCTCTCATCTCTCTCTCCGGCAATCCCACTCACCCCCTCTCTCTCTCGCTCTCTCTCATCTCTCTCTCCATCTCTCTCTCCACCTCTCTCTCTCCATTCTAACAGGTAAGAAAATGAGAGAGTTGCATATAACATAACGTTTATTACAAGAATAACTAAGTCGATTAACTAAGTAATCCAGTCTTACAGACTAACTTAAAACAACTCATTGTCAAGTCACCCAAAGTCCTGGGAACTCTTTAGTAGCCACCCCGGTATTTCCAGAACCGTCTGCCAAAGATACAGAACCAACATCCCGCCCGTAAGTACACACACAAGTTTAAAGACAAAGTTAATAAAAATGGAACATCTTACAAGATATCAGGAAACAAGCCACCCCTTTGGCTAAAGTAAAGGTAACACTTACCCAATTCCCAACCGGACACTAAACTACTGTCACAAAAAACTCCCCCGGCGAATGCCACGGCATCTTTGCCTATGACTCGAAGCCCTCTGTCAAAATCCCTCCCATAGGCTTGGGTATGAACGCTTTTAACAGAAAGAGGCGCACACGCACATACGAACACACAGTTCGCTAGCACCTCGCGGTTCTAGCTGCATCTAGTTTCACAAAGGCACTTTGGGACGAGTTCATAAACTGTCGTACATTGACTTCCTGAACTAAGAGCACTTTTATCTCACGCCATCCCCTAGAAACTCCTTGATCAGCTATTCTCAGGTCGTCACTCTGCACTGTCCTACACATTCCATAGGTCACAGAGAACGTACGAACAATATATTAAAATTAATCAAAACCCTATGTCTTACATATATATAAATATATATATATATATAATATATATATTATATATAATATATATATATTATATTATATATATATATATGAAGTGACTGGTAAAAATTTTTTCTTGTTACAACAGAATTACCATCTAATAAAAGGAACCCCATAAGAACACGAAAATATAGAGAGAAAAATACTATATTGCAGAGACAGCTGTCTCTCTCTTCAGGTAGATGAATGAGAAAAGTTTTTCGAAAAGGTGGTATTTATACCAAGAGGTCTATCCACAGGTAAGACAATTTAGGTCACCCCCGCTGATAATCTTCCTTTAATCTTCTTAAGCGTTGGTTGAATGAAAATCTTGTCGATTGCATCTGAATCCCATGCTCCTTTTGAGATGTTCATTACCTGTCTCTCTTTTATGAAGGACGATTTCATCATTTGACTCTTGTACCGGCAGTTGCTGCTATAAATTATACGTGACAAATTCCAGTTTATTCTATGGTTATGTTCATTTACATGGTTGAAAATAGCTGAGTTCTGTTGTCCATACCTAACTGACCATTTGTGTTGTATTAATCTCTGGGGAAGTGATTTCCTGTAAATCCGATGTAAGATTGGTCAGTCCTGGCATGGGATATCATAAACCTCTGTGCCCCTGGGGGATGTCTTTTGTTGGACGTTAATCAGGGATTTGGCTAAGGTGTTTGGGTAAGTAAATGCAAAAGGGTTAGATTTGCCGAGGGACTGAGTCACCGTCTTAATCGTGTCCAGGCGGGGAGTTTTTATTATATTGTTGGGAGTATCTCTATTCTTATTTTCAGGAGGTTGGTAGAAAATTACATTTGCTTTGTGAATTGCTTTCTCGATTATATGGTCAGGATACTTTAACGATGAAAGTTGCTTACGAATTAGTTCAAATTCTTTTTCCAGGAAATCTGGGGAACAAAATCGTAAGGCTCTTAAGAACAGGCTGTTGGCTACACCTATCTTGGTAGCAATGTCGTGATAGCTAAAGTAGTGAATGCATGAAAGTGAGAACGTTGGTTTTCTGTATATAGTAAATTTGTATTCTGTCGTGTCTCTGATTATTAAAACATCAAGAAAAGGAATTTTGTTGTCTGTTTCCCATTCAACTTTAAATTTGATACGGGGCACTAATGTGTTTAATTTTGATAGGAATTCATTTAAATTGCCCCACCTATTATCTCAAAATGTTTGAATATCATCTACATATCTCATCCACAGCATGTTTTGGGGTTTTATTGCATTTATTACAATAGTTTCAAAATATTCCATGAACAGATTGGCTAAAACAGGACTTAAAGGACTACCCATACTACACCCGAATTTTTGCTTAAAGAATGATTCCCCAAGTGAAAATGCGTTATTAGATGTGCATAATTCAACTAACTTTATTATTTTGTAATAGATCCAATAAGACCCAAAAACATGCTATGAATGAGATATGTAGATGAAATTCTAACATTTTGGGATAATAGGTGGGGCATTTTTAAGGAATTCCTATCAAAATTAATAATCAGAGACATGACAGAATACAAATTTACCATACACAGAAAACCAACGTTCTCACTTTCATACATTCACTACTTTACCTGTCACGACATTTCTATCAAGATAGGTGTAGCCAGCAACCTGTTCTTGAGAACCTTACAAATTTGTTCCCCAGATTTCCTGGAAAAAGAATTTGAGCTTATTCATAAGCAACTTTCGTCTTTGAAGTATCCTGACCATATAATTGAGAAAGCAATTCACAAAGCAAATGTAATTTTCTACTGACCTCCTCAAAACAAGAACAGAGAAACTCTCAAAAATAAAATAAAAATTCCACACCCGGACATGATTAGACGATGACTCAGTCCCTTGGCAAATCTAACCCTTTTGCATTTACTTACCCAAACACCTTAGTCAAATCACTGATTAACGTCCAACAAAAGACATCTTCAAGGGACACAGGGTTTATGATATATATTATATATATATATATATATATATATATATATAGTATATATATATATATATATATATATATATATATAATATGCATATATAAATATATCTTCAATTCCAGGACTGACAGTGAAGCCTTAGCCCACCCCGCCACCGCAAGAGGATATAAGTTTATGCCGCCTCCCACCTCAAATACCTGTCTCACTCAGGTATTTGTAGTTTTGGAGACAGCATGAAAACTCACCTTGTCCTCGGGGTAGCGTTGTAGTGCTGTGCCCGCATGTAGCCATTATATAAGTCATATCCACTTACTGTGATTTATATACATATATCGAGCTACAAATGTCCTTTAATATCTAATTCGCTCTACCTCGGAATTAATATATTTTCATATATGTATAATTCCGAGGTAGAGCGAATTAGATATTAAAGGACATTTGTAGCTCGATATATGTATATGAATCACGGTAATATGATATGACTTATATAATGGCTACGTGTGGGCAAAAGCACTACAACGCCACCGAGGACGAGTTGGGTTTGATGCAGTCTCCAAAACTACAAATACCTGAGTGCGACAGGTATTTGAGGTGGGAGGCGGCATAAACTTATATCCTCTTGCGGTGGCAGGGTGGGTTAAGGCTTCACTGCCAGTCCTGGAATTGAAGATGTCAATAGTTCGTGCCCGTCGGCCAGCAATTCTATTATCGCCCCAAAAAATTCCCCTTCGGTTAAACATATATGAAAATATATTAATTCTGAGGTAGAGCGAATTAGATATTAAAGGACATTTGTAGCTCGATATATGTATATGAATCACGGTAATATGATATGACTTATATAATGGCTACGTGTGGGCAAAAGCACTACAACGCCACCGAGGACGAGTTGGGTTTGATGCAGTCTCCAAAACTACAAATACCTGAGTGCGACAGGTATTTGAGGTGGGAGGCGGCATAAACTTATATTTTCTTGCTGTGGCGGGGTGGGCTAAGGCTTCACTGCCAGTCTTGGAATTGAAGATGTCGATATTTCATGCCCGTCAGCCAGCAATTCTATTATCGCCTAAAAATTACCCTTCGGTTAAACATATATGAAAATATATTAATTCTGAGGTAGAGCAAATTAGATACTAAAGGATATTTGTAGCTCGATATATGTCTATGAATCACGGTAATGTGATATGACTTATACAATGGCTACGTGCGGGCAAAAGCACTACAACGCTACCGAGGACGAGGTGGGTTTGATGCAGTCTCCAAAACTGCAAATACCTGAGTGTGACAGGTATTTGAGGTGGGAGGCGGTATAATCTTATATCCATTTGCGGTGCTGGGGTGCGCTAAGGCTTCACTGCCAGTCCTGGAATTGAAGATGTCGATGGTTAGTGCCCGTCGGCCGGCAATTCTATTATCGCCTAAAAATTCCCCTACTGTTAAACATAAATGAAAATATATTAATTCTGAGGTAGAGTGAATTAGATATTAAAGGACATTTTTAGCTCGTTATATGTATATGAATCACGGTAATGTGATATGACTTATATAATGGCTACGTCCGGGCAAAAGTACTACAATGCTACCGAGGATGAGGTGGGTTTGATGCAGTCTCCAAAACTGCAAATACCTGAGTGCAAGAGGTATTTGAGGTGGGAGGCGTCATAAACTTATATCCTCTTGCAGTGGCAGGGTGGGCTAAGGCTTCACTGCCAGTCATGGAATTGAAGATGTCGATATTTCGTGCCCGTCGGCTGGCAATTCTATTATCGCCTAAAAAAAAAATTCCCCTTCGGTTAAACATATTTGAAAATATATTAATTTCGAGGTAGAGCGAACTACTCTGAGATTCAGGGCCTCTGTAACACGGCTTTTTCACAATAACTTTTTATCTATGCATTTCATAAATATAACGCTTATTCAGAATACATATTATATCTACACATAAATTTTGACTGTATTCTGCATTACGTAGGTTGAATAAATTTGGTACTTATAATGTAAAAGTGACGTTTTTCGAAGACGGGCCAACTTACTCAGAGAAAAAGTTTCGAACGCACTCGTTACGTAACTTATGACAGCATTTCTTCCTTCTTTCTCGATGGATGATTGGCTGTACGTAATGAAGGCTAAACCTCTGGCAACAATGACATACAAATTTAAATACAAGCAAAGCAGTACACCTTTATGAACTCTGGACGCCTCTCCACTGATAATGTCATTTTGAACAAACCAACAAAATATGTTATTAAATACAAAAAAACACTTCGATTATTAGTCTAACTCCCAAAATAGGTTTCCTAAGAAATTACAGTTTTACTTTATAGGTCAAATCAGATTGACAAGATGTAGGGAATACTGGTAATTTTCAAAAAACATAGTAGACAAGCTTGATTTGAAAAACTGCTATATCCAATGTCAAGCAATTTTTATTTATTGGCTATCTACCTATTTACTGAAAAAAAAAAACAGCCAGGTACCATATATTGGCTTTGAACCTCACCAATAATTATCGTCAGAATGATGACTTCATGAGGCTCCACCCACTTTCAACTTCGTTATAATTCAGGATAACCACTGAAGGCTACCATGGGCACTGTTGGATTAGAAAATTTAACAATCTGTATCATAAAAAATCTAATTTCTCGAGTAGTGTTTAAGAAGTGCTAAATGATCCTCAAGGATCCCAGCAGTTGGCCTAAACATTTAATTCATGTATATTACTGCTATACTGTTGCGGCACTTAACTGCTACAGTAGTATTACTACGGCTAGCACTGATACCCCACCCACTATCTATGTATCGTTCCGCCATTCATAAAGTCTTTGGGTTTCAGAGCCGATGGAGTTTCTGCCTGGGGTGTGGACGGGAGGGGCAACATTTCGTCAAAAGGCGTGTTTACCTTGCTTACGTAATGAATGTTTTTTTCTACTCTGGCTCGTAATCATTGTTCCATGGCGTCGGCTAGATCTTTTTTTACTCTATAAAAATTAAAACTATCGGGTTTAGGTTATTGATAATGCTGACAAAATTTGTGTGTGGTTGTAAAATATACATATGTCAACTTTCAGCTACATCCGATGCTTTGACAAGGAGCAAAGTCCAAAAAACCGTGTTACAGAGACCCTGAATCTCATAGTAGATATTAAAGGAAATTTATAGCTCGATATATGTAAATGAATCGTGTAATGTGAGATGACTTGTATAATGGCTACGTGCGGGCAAAAGCACTACAATGCTACCAGGATGAGGTGGGTTTGATGCAGTCTCCAAAACTACAAATACTCAGTGCGACAGGTATTTGAGGTGGGATGCGGCATAAACTTATATCCTCTTGCGGTGGCGGGTGTGGGGGGGGCTAAGGTTTTACTGCCATCCCAGGAATTGAAGATGTCGATGGTTAGATGCATGTCGGCCGGCAATTCTATTATCGCCTAAAAAATTCCCCTTCTCTTAAACACATATGAGAATATATTAATTCCAAGGTAGAGCGAATTAGATATTAAAGGACATTTGTAGCTCGATACATGTTTATTAATCACGGTAATATGATATGACTTATATATATATATATATATATATATATATATATGATAGCTAACGCGATATGTAAGTTATTAAGTGGTATTATCGAGGCTTAATTATAAAAACATATAACTGCGTAGTTCATAGTTCCTGCCCGTAGGCCTCGTCCCCACCCCTTTCCCATTACTCACCCGTGAACCGCGGAAGTTGAATGACGCTCAGTGTTTCAGTGCTTTTTTTTTTTTTTTTTTTTTATCCTGACGACGGAAGGGGGGGCGTTACGCAACTCGAGTTTCCGGAAATGTATGCAGGAACTCTTCGAGAAGAGATGGAGTGAGATATGAAGGGTGGGGCAGAGATATTAACGTTTGTTAATACGCTTGTTCATGCGCCGGTTGGCATCATGTCGTATATTTCCATCGCATTTTTTCGTTATATTTTCTTCGTTTTATAAATGTAGCAGCGATTTCAATATCGAAATCAGGTCGTCGTTGATCATATACGTCTCCTATAACGTACAATAAACGAGCTCTCGCTCGCTTTACTATAAAAAAATCGTAGCGTGTATATATATATATATATATATATATATATAGATATATATATATATATATATATATATATATATATAATATATATATATAGTAGATCTAGGCCTATGTAGCCGACTGGTACTCTCAATATGTCTTATCTTGGTTACGTATATGGACGACTTTACGTGTATTGTCGATATTTTAGAATATTTTCTTACGAAATTTCGCTGTAAGTAGGAAAATTTGCCGTAGGTAGGTCTGTAGAATAGTAGATATGGCATTAATTTTCTTTTTATTTCAGTTTTACACAGGTCAGAGCAGGGTTAGACTTGTTTAATTAACAAAAACTTACATTAGTTAATGTTACCGTCATGCAAAGCCTTCCGTATATTATCAGTATTTAGAATATTTTCTTAGAATATTTCGCAGTAGGTAGACCTATAGAATATTAAATATGCCATTAATTTCCTTTTTTTTTTGGCAGTTTTAGACAGATCAAAGCATTTTTAGACTTGTCTAATTAACAAGAACATACCTTGCAAATGGAAGCCTTATGTATATTATCAATATTTAGAATATTTTCTTAGAAATTTTTGATGTATGCAGGCCTGTAGGATGTTAAATATGCCATCATTTTCTTTCCATTTTTTATTTGTTATTCCTTTTTTTATTTTAGACACGTCGATGTGGAGTTAGGCTTGCTTAACAAAAATGCATATTATCGAACGTGGTATTTCGACGGGAGTCCGTGACGTCACAGTTGGCGTGACTATTTCGGGACGACGTAAATAAACAGTCGAAAACGGCTTATATATTATTCGAATCATAGGAAATAAATAACTTATATTATGGGATTATTAGTAAATAAACAGATTATATTATTCGGTTTGCAGTAAGATCAAAAATATATATTCGATTCATAGAAAAAGAAAGTAGAAAAAAACATGTTCGAGTCATAGTATATAAACCGCTTATATTATTTAATTCACCGTAAAAAATACATTATTTGTGTCATAGTAAAAAAAAGAAAAAAAAAACAAGTTTTTGACCCCATGAAGGTTTTCGCGTAGGTTTCCTACTCCTACCCCTGTCCCCTTCCCCTATCCCCTTCCCTCCCCTTCCCTAATCCCCCCCACCCCTTTCTAACTAATGTGGTAAATAAAGCTGACGGGTTGATCATATCTCATTTTACGTCCTCGAGACCATAGAAATATATTGTTTAAAAAATGTTTTTCTTTCCTGTCATTAATAATTCTTTTTATAGGTTTATGTTTAAGTTTAGCTGGGATTTGTTTAGGTTTAGTGTTTAGGTATAGTTGGTGGTGTGTTTAGGTTTTAGCAGAAGGCATTTTAAGGTTTAGTTAGGGGTGTGTGCTTAGGTTTGGTGAAAGGGGTGTTTAGGTCTAGAGGACGATGTGTTTGTTTTGGTTTATTGGGGTTGTTTAGGTTTAGTGGTTGATACAATTAGGTTTAGTTGGAGTGCGTTTAGGTTTAGTGGGGTTGTGGTTTGGTTTAGTAGGGGTGTGTTTAGGTTTAGTGGGGCTTTGGTTTGGTATATTTAGTGGTGGGTTGCTTAGGATTAGTGGTGGGTGTTTTAGATTTGGTTTAGCTGGAAGGTTTTTTTTTTGGTTTTTTGGGTTTTTTTAGTATGGGGTGTGTTTTAGATTATTTAGTCGATTATTTTTTAAAACCTGGCAAACTTGCACTACTTGCACTTAGCTGCTTGTCGCTGATTGGATGAATGTCGTGTTGTCCGAATCTCTCAGTTTTGTTTTCACACTGTTTCAGAATTGTGATTATACGGCCATAGATTGAGATAAGAGCCAAATTATGTAATGTTATGTAAATACCTGTTGTAATAAACTTTAAGTATTAAGAAGTTACTACCAAATTTTATATAATAGTTAACAGTTATGAAAACAGCACTCTCCGAAGCTGTAGACTTGAAATATGTTTCAAACGCATGAACTTTAATGTTTAAATTTCTAGCTAGGTTTTTAGCGCAATCATGCCATTGGTGGTTTGGGAAAACAAAACGTATTTATTGTACATTGCTGAAGGTGTATAACACTAAGAACAAAATACTACGTAGTAAATGTAAGCTTGCCGAAATATTTGGGGTGGAGGAGTTGAAAAAGGAACAGCCGGCGAGTTGTCGTCTGCACAACAACCCAACCATCATCAATCAGCTTAGAATCGGTCTATCGAGCAGTTGGCTCAATGTCGTCGATTTCACCCATTTCAGCCATGGCCACAAGAGACGATATGGAACAAAGCAGAGATGAAGGCACTTCAAACACAAGGCATATGCATGCTGCTGGCAGTAGGCTTACCGTCAGGTAGTGCCGCAATATAATAATGAATGTTTTTTCAATATTTCACTTCACGGGGCCCTATCCAGGACAATGGAAATAAACAAATCATTAAGGTGGACAGCAACAGCAACGTTATTTAACATATCCTAAAACATTGAATGGACATTCCGTGAGCAGTACTTTTGAATTTGCAAAAAAATGAACATTATGATAAATAAACATCTTTATTATTCTATGAAGACAAAAACACCACAACCCGCATTTGAAACCTCCCGCTGAGAGTACGTCAACTTTCTGTCAACCCCGAGGCTGTTGCTTGTCCCACAACTCCTCCACCCCAAATTATCTGACAAGCTTACATTTCTACGTTGGTATTTTGTTCTTAGGCGTTAACAACCTTTAGCAATGTACAATAAATACGTTTTGTTTTTTTCCAAACCACCAATGGCCCGATTGCGCTAAAAATCTAGCTAGAAATTTAAACATTAAAGTTTATGCGTTTGAAACATATTTCAAGTCTACAGCTTCGGAGAGTGCTGTTTCATAACTGTTTTAACTATTATATAATAATTTGATATGTAACTTCTTAATGCTTATTTATTACAACAGGTATTTACATAACATTACATAATTTGGCTCTTATCTCATCTATGGCCGTATAATCACAATTCTGAAACAGTGTGAAAACCAAACCGAAAACTGGAGATTCGGACAACACGACATTCATCCAATCAGCGACAAGCAGCTAAGTGCAAGTTAAGTGCAAATTTGCCAGGTTTAAAAAAATCGACTATAGTGGGGGAGTGTTTAGGTATAGTGGTGGGTGTTCAGGTTTAGCAGGGGTGTATTTAAGATATAGTGGTGGAGGTGTTTAGGTATAGTGGGGAGTGTTTAGGCATAGTATGGGATATGTTTAGGTTTAGTGGTGGGTGTGTTTAGGCTTAGTGGGGATGTGTTTAGGTTTAGTAGTTGGTGTGTTAAGGTTTAGTGGGCGAGTGTTTAGGTTTAGTGGTGGGTATGTTTAGGCTTAGTGGGGGAGTTTCAGGTTTAGTGGTGGGTATGTTTAGGCTTAGTGTGGGATGTCTTTACGTTTAGTGGATATGTGTTTAGGTTTAGTGAGGGTTGTGTTTAGGTCAATGGGGGTTATGTTTAGGCTTAGTGGATGTTGTTTAGGCTTAGTTGGGGATGTGTATCGATCTAGGGCGTGTAAAGTCGATAATGATAAAGTCAGTACATTGAAAAAAAAAACAATATAGAAGATTTAAAGCCAAACTGAAAGCCACATCTAAAAAAATAAATCAAGAATTAAAATTTTAAAAAATAAGACAGCTGATTCCTCGGGAGCTTACTGGTAACCCCCAAATTCCTTGGGTTATTCGACTTTTTATTTTCTCTGGCTTTTCAACATTCTCTCTTTTCCATTTTTAGTCTGTCTTTAAAATCTACTTATCACGTATAAAAATGTCTTTGAGAATTTAAGAAAAGTTAAAAGAATCTTTACAAAGTAAACGCTAGGCCTAATATGCTTACTGATTCGCCAGGTAATTTTATATTGTTAAAATAGTCAAAATTAAAGTCATATTTTAACAATAAGTATCGTTCCAAAGTCTTTGAATAGAAAGAATAGAATTTACTATTTTGTGTCAATCCCTATTTACCAATAAGTATCGTTCTAAAGTGTCTAATTTTAACAATAAGTATCGTTCCAAAGCCTTTGAACAGAGACAATTGAATTTACTATTGTATTTTCTCTCAGTTCGTTCATATAGGACGCATTCCAAGATTTGAGTTAAGCATAGGTCTACAGATTAGAATCCCCCAAAAAATCACTTAAGATATAATAGCCCTCAGAATGATAATATTTCTAAAAATACTGTGCAATTATGATTAATTCACGTCAATAGCCGCCCATTAATCATCAGAAAAGAAAGACAGTTTACAAGAAATTAGGAAAACTTCCCCAAGCACTTCTTCGGAACTCCACCAGTAGAGGAAGGGGCTAAAACTCTTCCGTTTTTCCAGACCTTTTTTGGGGGGGTGGGGGGTTGGGGGTGGGTGGGGGGGAGGGGGCCTAGACTTTCGAGAGAAGGCTGTTTGTGCTGTCACCTCAATAAGTCTCCTTAAGAGCTTCCTTGGCGTTTTTTTTTTTTTATTTTTTTTTTTTTTTACTTTATTTTTTTTCCATCTCTGCGAAAACGAAGGTAAATAATTTTTCTTCATGTGCAATAAGCTGTTTAGAGTTAGATGGCAGGTTTATTTTTTATTAAAAAGTGTTATTTCGGTATTTGGGCTCACTTTTATATACGATCATTTTTTTGACATTCAGATAATATTAGTACTGGTGCATGAGTGCGTCATATTCTACAGTGAGTGAGAGAGAGGGAGCATTCGCAAAGGCTTTGATGGTAATTTTATATAACTTTGAGTGTTTTATTAAACATATAAGTTTGTACTGACTAGGGGAGGTGAATCTATTGTCAAGGGTTATATATATATATATATATAGAGAGAGAGAGAGAGAGAGAGAGAGAGAGAGAGAGAGAGAGAGAGAGAGAGAGAGAGAGAGAGAGAGAGGGAGAGCGAAGTAAGTCTAATAAAATGGGGGCATAAAGTCATATATATATATATATATATATATATATATATATATATATATATATATATATATATATATATATGGGGTATATATATATATATATATATATATGATATATATATATAATATATATATATATATATATATAATATAGAGGTAAGTCTCATAAAAGTGGGGCATAAAGTCCGTATGTGTATATATATATATATAATATATATATATATATATTATATATAGTATATATATATATATCGATATATCTATATAGGTAAGTCTACATAAATGTGGGCATAAAGTCGTATGTGTATATATATATATATATATATATATATATATATATATATATATATATATATATATATATATAAAGGTAAGTCTACATAAAATGTGGGCATAAAGTCGTATGTGTATATATATATATCTATATATGGATGGCGAGAACATTAATATTTGTTACCTCGTTATCTGAAATACGGAGTATGCAATACTGGTGCATATCATTTTAATTTAGTTACGTGGCGCTAAAAGTGAACTACAGTTAATTAACTTGTATTCCTAATAAATTACGTTGATTCGCTCGCCCACAAGTTTACACTTCATTTTGCCATAATTAGCTGAAGTATTTTGTGGGGGAAAAGTGGTTGATTAATCTCGCAATTCTTCAAAAGTAAATGTGTAAATGGTCTGCCAGCAGCTTAATCTGTTCTACTTGCTGATGAAGGCCGACTGGAGACGTATATACTTTACAAAATATGAAGTAATATTACTCTAATGTAGTTTTATCTATTAATGGTATACGATTACAGAGGAATATAGAAGCAT
>NC_061102.1:1630741-1635152 GCF_015104395.2 Macrobrachium nipponense | reverse complement strand
TATCTTTCCTTTATAATGGTCTATTTAATGGGGGTTAATTTTGGTTTTGGTTTGTTTGTTTTTAGATATCTCAACTCCTTAACGATTGAAGCATTGAACTTGGCATTTTTTCCCGAAAGAATTCACGCCAGTTAGGAAGAGGGAACTTAAATCGTTTTGGGGTAAGGTGGTGGAATGGGGGTTGCTACACAAACAAAACTATTTAAATCTCCAGGTATATACCATTTGCACAAAAGTTTAACTATATCTCTATTTCTGCAATCAAGCCAAGGGACAAAAATGAAGAACGACATTTTTCGTGATTGTAAATCTGTGTAAAAACAAAAAAATTTTTACCACCTAGAGAATACTGGTGGCCAAATTGAGAATGAAAGTTATATCAACTTTAAGGCCGCTTTTCCTTTTTCCTTTTGTTTCGTAATGCCTTGCACGTTTTTGCTTTTTGAACGATATAGAATTCGTCTGAATTTCTGTGGTTTCTGTTTCTGTTGCGTCTGTTGAGGTGTTGAAACTGGACAACGATGCTCTTTAAAAAGTAATATATATAATTGATATATATATATATTATATAATATTATATATGATATATTATATATATATAATATATTATAGATATATAATAACAGGAGGGCCCTATAAACGAACCCCAAAACCAAATATGATAGTAACGCACTATATTTCAGAGACTGCTTGTCCTACCTGAAGAGAGAGACGGCAGTCTCCCTGGAGGAATATAGTAACATTCTTACTTTCTATTTTTTGGATTTTGGCGTGTTTATGGGCTTCCCTGTTATTAGATGGATTCTGTTGTTTTTAACAGAAACAAGTTTTACCAGTCCATATATATTGTTTTGTTACAAACCTTTTAATTTATTTTGTATTTGTTTTCCCGCTTGAGATATGCGATGATCAACCAATAGAATGTCGGTGTAGGGTTAGGATCAGGTAAGTGGTGATTGTTTTTGTATTTAATCCCTCCTTGGGTTTTCTATAAACGTGTAAAGTCCATGTTTTGTTTTGATCCTTTCCCAAAAAGTTTACTTTGGCTAACTTAGTTTCGTACGTTACAGTGTTGTCTCCTGGAATTGTAGTGACAATAAAGTGGAATATACTAACTCAATATTACGAAAGAGTTGCAAAGTCATATTATTGAATATGGGGTAAAGTATTGATTTCTCTTGTATTATTCCTTCTATTGTACGTGGACTTAGCCATCTGAAGTTGGTTTTCTTTTTCCCTCTGTATTAACGTGGAGTTACGAGGTTATTCTAGTATTTTTTCGCTATAATGAGTTTATTGACATATTATGTATGTTTCTTTTGTGTAAACAAAGGTGTTAAGTACTCAGTTTATTACATCCCGTGATTTCTTCTAC
This sequence comes from Macrobrachium nipponense, assembly GCF_015104395.2. Classification (NCBI taxonomy): domain Eukaryota; kingdom Metazoa; phylum Arthropoda; class Malacostraca; order Decapoda; family Palaemonidae; genus Macrobrachium; species Macrobrachium nipponense. Next base: position 1,633,777 of record NC_061102.1, on the reverse strand, counting down.
TGTAAATGTTTATTTGGGTATTTCGGTAAATGTTAAATTAATTATTAAATCAATAATATTTAATATTAATTTTTAAACGGTGTTTTGAATAATTGCCTTGGGTAAGTCGAAAATATTTACGTTTCCCTAATCTAATAACTTCAAGAGTATTTAGAGGCAGATCGTAACAAAGTGGGGCCTGTCCGGGAGGGTATTTGTTACAACTTTATTTATTTGTATTTGTTTTCGCCTTGAGATGGCGATTGATCAACCATAGATGGCGGTGTAGGGTTGGATCAGGAAGTGTGAATGTTTTTTTTTGTATTTATCCTCCCCTTGGTTTTCTATAAAGCTGTAAAAGTACCTGTTGTTTTGATCCTTTCAAAAAGTTTACTTGGCTTACATTAGTTTTTCGTAACGTAATCAGTGTGTCTCCTGGAATTGTAGTGACAATAAGATTTTGGGAATATACTAACTAGAATATTACGAAAGAGTGCAAAGTCCCATATTAATTTGGTTTTTTTTTAATATATACAAAGTATTGATTCTCTTTGTATTAATGTTCTTCTATTGACGTGGACATTAGCCATCTGAAAGTTTTTTCTTTTCTGTATTAAGTTTCGGAGATACGATTTATTCCTAGTATTTTTCGCTATAATGAGTTTTATTGAACATATTGATGTTATTTCTTTGTGGTAAAGAGTGTTAATACTCCAGTGTTTTATTACATCCCGTTGATTTCCTCTACTGTAAATGTTTATTGGGTTTAGGTAATGTTGAAATTAATTATTAAATAATATATTAATAATTAATTTTTAACGGTGTTTTGAATAATTGTCCCTTGGTAGCAAAATATTTACGTTTCCCCTATCCTAATACAACTTAAGAGTTAATTAGAAGCCAGATCGTAACAATTATATATATATATTCTATAGAATATATATAGATATATATAATATATATATATATATATTTTCATATATTTATATAATATAATATATATATAATATAGTTAATAGAGATATATATAATATATTATAAACTATACATATATTATATAATATAATATCAGATATATATATAAGAAACATTATGCCTTAAATTTTGAATGTATTCAAAAGCTTATTTCAAAGAGTATTCATTAATTTAGGAAAATATTACTAGATCACCCTCACAGCAATTAGCTGAGGGTTTATTAAGATTAAATTATTGGATATTTTCGATTCAGGGAGATTTAAAACAAAAACCACCCCCCCCCCCCCTTTTTAAAAAAAATAAAATCACCTACATAGGAATGGCTCTATCTTGTTAGTCAAAGGATTTAATATAAAGTATATTATATATAGATAGTAAGATAATATATAATATATATAATAATATATATTATATTATATAGTAATATCTATTATATTAATTTTTTTAAATCAAAAAGTATATAGATATATATATTTATATATACTAATAACCAATGATCTATTATATATGGTATTATATATACATATATATATATAATGTTATAATATATATATATATAGATATCTTAACTATATATATTAGATTACTATATTATGTAGATATTATTATATAATATATATATATTAATAATGTGTATAATTATATATATATTATATATATATGTTAATATATATATCTATATATTATAATATATATATATATATATAGAATATATATATATAATATATATAAAGTAATATGTATAGATATATATATATATATATATTATTGTTATATATATATATGTATATATATGTATATAATATGGTATCTATAGTATATATATATATTTAGTATATATATTTATAATTATATTATATATTATATTATGTCTATATATATAATATATGTAAATATTATATATATTATATTATATTATATATATATATATATATATATGATATATTCATATATACTAATATATTAATATTATCTATATACTATATCTTATACTATATATAATTATTATATATATAATATATATAATTATATATAGTATACATATATATAGATATTATATATATACATATATATAATAGGTAATATTCTTTTTTATATAGTTATATATTATATATACATATACCATATATAGCTAGTATATAGATACATTATATAGAATTAGATTATATATATATATTACATAATTATATATATGTTATATTAGATATAATACATACATTAATAATATATATATATATATAGATATCATATTAATATCTATATATATATATATTATATGTTATATATATATATTGTATTAATAATAATATGGTATAGAATAATATATATGTTATATATATAATATGTATATAGATAGATGGTATTATATAAGATTATATGTATAATATATATATGTATATTATATATATATAAATGTATAGATATATTTATGTTATATATATATATATGGTATTATATATATGGTATATATATCATATATTTTATATATATATATATATATAGATATAATTATATATATATATATATATAAGTTTCAAAGCTCCAAAAATGAATAAATAAAGAAAACCCGACAACGAAAAGCTTGCAAACACGAAAATTTGACGTGACGTTTTTAAGTTTTAATAATAATAATAATAATAATAATAAAACTAATAATAATAATAAATAATCCTTCAAGCGAAAACGAACCAGTTCCTGGAGTGAAAGGTGCCATCAGCCATCTCCCCCCATACTCCCGCCCCACCCCCCCGCCCCCGCCACCCCCCAACCCCCATAAACACCAGGGCCATGAAATCCATCAACTTTTCTCCGTCCGCCGTCACTGATGACAAACTTCCCGAAACAATAGCCAATGGACAAGGCCAACCACCTGCCCCTGTCATTATCCAAGGAACTTTTTTCTTTAGGGTAAAATTAATTAAGGAAGGTTTTATTTCCGCGCGGCGGGGTTGCTAACATTCGTCCGAGATGTTTTGGGAGGTGGTCCCAGAAAAATGACATATTTGATGGGTTTTAAAACGCTTTCCCCGATGTTTTCCTTTTTAATTCTTTTTACCATAAAATTTTGTAAGTTTAACCGAA
>NC_061102.1:1610741-1625741 GCF_015104395.2 Macrobrachium nipponense | reverse complement strand
TATCCAGTCATTTGAGCTCTATGTGGTCTGGCTGAGTTTGTGTAGATAAACTAGAAAAAAAAATAATATTCTTTTCCGTTGCCCTTTCCTTCTTCCCGGGAAGGTCAAAGGAGGGTGGGAAAGATGCATCGTTAAAAACCCACCCTTTGGCCCCACCCCCACCAACCTAAAAGTGAAAGTTTGGTGGCCAGGCTCTCAGGAATGTGGAAAACTCAGTTAAGGAGGATATCCCCATGAAATTTACACGTTTTATTCAGAGAAAATACAAAATTCCAGTTAGCGGATGTAATCAGGATTATGGAACTCAGTCAAGGGTGAAATCCCCATATATATTTACACGTTTCATTCAGAAGAAAGTCAGAACTTGTAAGGAAACTTATCTCAGTTACCAAATATGACGTGGGATAAGTTTCCTCAGCATAGTCCTGTTTTACAACTGATAGACCCAACTGTTGCCAATTTTAACTTTTATAAGGTAGAAGAAAGTTTAAGGCTTTGCAGTCAGGGAAAGTAGATTCACGAAACGGACCAATGCAGAAGGTAATTGTTATATATATATATATATATAATATATATATATATATATATATATATATATATATATATATATATATATATATATATATATATATATATATGCATTTTTATATATATATATATATAAAGGTATAAGTCACGAAGGAAAGATAAACAACGGAGTAGTGCGAGATCTTTCGACTCAACGTCTTTACTTAGCAGATCTTGGAGCTACTCCATTGTTTATCTTTCCCTCGTGGCTTTATACATTATTTATGCATATACCCACGTTCCAAACTTTTGTGATTTAGTTATATATGTATTATATATATATATATATATATATATATATATATATATATATATATATATATATATATATATGATATTATAACTAGGAACTCATGAAGACTCTAATCCTAACACAATTATCACGAAATAAATATACAGTTATTTCAATTAGTCCCCCTTCGAATCTTGACAAAAACGACGGTGGGTAATCCATAAGCGATAAGCGATATATGTACATGTATTTGATTTTCATTAAAACTGACTCCTACCATCGATTTAGATTCTTACGTTGGGTTATATAAGATTATCAACGCGGCCTTTCCAAGGAAAATCAATGAGCCGTGATGATTTTGCTGGTGGCTATGTAACGTTCGATGTAAAATGAGCTGCTTAATACTAATCGCGTATTCATTCCTGTGTCAAAAAACATCCATCCACATAATCACTGTGACTATTGACTCCATTCAAGATAAGTACGATATTGGTGTGATTTCATCGTCAGTGTTCTCTCGTGGTTGATTAGATATGAACCTGTGCGATTGCATCATCGCCACAATCATATCATCCATTTCATGTCGGTACGTCAAGTTTAAAAATCCAGCACTTAACGATGTTTACAATTAGTGAATAGGATCAACGGCTTTTGAGAGAGAGAGAGAGAGAGAGAGAGAGAGCCATTTTCCTTTTCTCAGTTTCAGCATATTCATTACATTCACCCATTATGCGGTTCCCTTTCATGAAGGCCCCTTTTTCAGAGAACGACGTGATTAGCCGCGAGAGATGAAAGCCAGCCTCGGACGCTCTTTGGAGAGGGGATCCAATACGAGGGGATCCGAGTTCCAAGTTATCCCGTTACTTAGCAAGCTTGTCAATGCAATCAATTTAAGGGTTGAAGGCTGGGAGCTGGGTGGGACGTCCTTAAGCAGCAAAGGATTACCGACGTAATTTAAGGTTTTTTTTTTTTCGCAAGACGATATACTTGCTCTCGATTTTCTGACTGATCTGCGAAGGTCAGCCAGGAATCGAACCTGTGACTTTGGGGTTTGGTACAAAGTTGGTAAAAAACTATATACTAAGTTGATTTCGACTTTGCTCTGCATATTACTATCTAACTTGTGGTGCTTTTCGGGTGCAAGTCGACCCATCATCGCCATGACAGCTGACTGCGAAGGTGGTAACACTTGGCCAAATTTGATACTATATATATATATATATATATATATATATATATATATATATATATATATATATATATATATATATATATCTGAAGTAATAATAGTCCACCACTTATATGTAAAAAATGTGTATTTAAAAATACATAAAAGACGGGAGCTTTCGTCTACTTGATCATAGACTAATCAGCCGTATGATATTGCCTTTTCAAAAAATATATACAAAAAAAAGTTACGAAGGACAGGCAGGACTCTGGAACCGTCCCCAAGGGAGATACCAACCAAAACAAACTATCTCGTTCAATGTCCTGGCCAAAAGACGAACCGATCGTCGTGGTTGAACTACCTCCTCTTTGTGTTCGGCTGTTCCCTCGTCCAAATCTCTGATCGGCACCTGCAATGGGGGTTCTTCCTTCCAATGCCTGGGGAGGAGAAAGAGAGACAACCTGGGCAGTAGGAGTGGTGCAAACAACGTCTGTACTAGTATTTACAGTTTTAAGAACCAAATAATTTAAAATGTATCCTCTTGGGTAAATGATTTGTTAATTCAAACACGTTTAAAATATTAATAAGAGCCCCTTCAACTACTCTGCGTCTACTTACGTTGTTATCTTTGTAAATTACTCTCGCTCCTTCCCAGTCAATTACATCATGCCCTAACTCTAACGTGTGTCTGGCAACTGCATTATATTTCGATCCCATCCTACATGATCGCTTATGCTCCTCTAATCTTATACTAATCCCCTGCCTGATTCCCCATAATAACACTTATTGCAATCTGTACACGGTACCACGTAAACCCCCAACGTCATCTATCCTTTCTTTTTCATGATTCCTAATCAACTTTGATTTTAACGAGGTATTATACCTAAAAGCTAACCAACCATATTATTTTCCCTATTCTGTTTTAATAAATGCTGTACCCTTTCCAAACTATGATGATAAGGAAGCGGAATACACTTCTACTGCCCAGGATGTCTCTTTCTCCTGCCCAGGCATTGGAAGGAAGAACCCCCATTGCAGGTGCCGATGTAGAAGATTTGGACGAGGGAACAGCGAACACATAGAGGAGTAGTTCAACCACGACGATCGGCTCGTCTTTTGGCCAGACATTTGAACTAGGGAATAACATGATTGAGATAGTTTGTTTTGGTTGTTATCTCCCTTGGGGACGGTTCCAGAGTCCTGCCTGTCCTTCGTAACTTTTTTGTATATATTTTTTGAAAAGGAAAAATCAGTACGGCTGATGAGGTCTACTGCTCAAGTAGACGAAAGCTCCCGTCTTTTATGTATTTTTAATACACATTTTTACATAAGTGTGGACTATTATTACTTCAGATATTCCAGTCACGTTATGGTGATTTTTTGAGATATATACATATGTATAAATTTTTGACCCACATCAGGATCGAACTGAGGTTTTTCAATTGAAAGACGAATTTGATCCTGATGCGAGTTAGGAATTTATACATGTATAATTGTGTGTGTATATATATATATATATATATATATATATATATATATATATATATATGTATGATATATATATATATAGATAATATATATATATATATATATATATAAAGATATATGCACGAAGGAAAAATAAACCTGTATATGGAATTCTTTGAAAAACGCTACTTACCTAATATCATTCCATATTCCTGTAAAGTGGTATCGTTATGTTGATGATTGTTTAGCTGTTCTTCTGTCGGTATAGATGTAAATGATTTACTCTGTAAATTAAATAACCAGGTACCATCGATTAAGTTTACTCTAGAATTAGAAAAAGATAATAGCCTCCCTTTCTTAGACGTTTTGATACATAGAGAACCATTCAATGTAAATTCAGTATTTATAGGAAACCAACTAACAACTTAACTTACGTTCATTTCTTCTCAGGCACCATCTTAACATAAAATATCATGTCTATAGTTTTTACGAGCATTGCGAATTGTCAGTACATAATATTTGGATCAAGAAATTGAATACATAAGAAAAATAGGGAAAGATTTATGCTATCCTTCACATATATTAGACATTTGTTATAATAAAGCCCACAAAAAGTTTTATACTGTAAGTAACACACAGAAAGAAAATTCTAAGAACATTCTCAGTTTGCCTTATTTTAACGGATTTGAAACCATTAAATCATTGTTAAAAGCTTTTAATGTCAACCTTGTTTTTTCCTATAATATATAAAATTCCATGTATGGATTGTCCCTCATTTTATCTCGGACAGTCTAGCAAAGGCTTAGAAGTAAGGCTAAGCCAGCATGAATATTCTGTAAAAACTGGGCAAAAATCTAATGCATTTTTCATTCATTTAAGTGAAAACAACCACCGAATAAATTGGATTGATAGTTCAGTAATTGCAAGGTCAAGAGATGTCTTATCACGAAATCTTTTAGAATCTGCTTTAATACAACTTACCTTTCATTGTAATTTCAATGTTAGTCGTGGCCTTTTTCATTTAGACCGTTGTATCTGTAACATGTTTAAGAATGACCTCAAAGATATAATTACTGACTTAAATAAAATCAGAGTTATTAATTTTGTTGTAATGTATGTCTGTCATGTATTGTGAATATGGTTTTGTTTACCAAGTTCTGAATAGCTGTCACCTATAATCCTTTAATTGTCTGGAAATTGTATCTGAGATGATTGTCTTAAACCTTTAATTGCACCCATTGTTTATGCTTGTTTGGGAAGGTTTCTTATCTTCCAGTGTGTCGGATTCTAGGTACTAATCTCTTTATAATCCCTATCTGTTAGTTATACGAATCTTATTGTATTGTCTTTTCTCGTATGTATGTCAGTCTCTGCCTCAGTAAAGAACTTTTAACATCGAAAGATCTTGCAGACCTCATTCGTTTATTTTTTCCTTCGTGGCATATATCTTTATTTATGGATTTATCACGTACCTAACTTCGTGATTCAGTTATACACACACACCACAAACACACACACACACACACACACACACTCACACACACAAACATATATAATATATATATATATATATATATATATATATATATATATATATATATATATATATATATATATACATACACATATATATATATCATATATATATATATATATATATAATATATATATTTATATATATATATATAATTTTATATATATATTATATATTATATATATATATATATAAATATATATATATATATATATATATATATATATATATTATATATATATATATACATATACGATATATATATATATGGTTCTAGGAACAATTCCCAGGCGGGACAATTCCATACGGACAACTTCATTGCGGCACAACTGCCAGTATGGACAGTTGCCAGGCTGACACTTTGCCATCCGGGAACATTGCCATTGGTTCGAAAAATATATTTGGTTAAAATGAAGAAAAAAAAGTTATTGATTTTCTGGCCATTCTTTTTAGGATTTTCTCGCAGTTTCTTTCCAGAATAAGTTTTTTTTTTTTCTTTGGCTATTTTTATTTTTTGTTTTTTCGGAATAACAGTTTTATGTTGTCTGGTTGGTTCTTTCACGACTACTTTTCATTACTAAATCACTTATAGTTTATAAGGAAATAACAAAGGTTAAAGCAGTATCAAAATAAATGTTCCCAAAATACTTTTATTTATAAAACATGACATTTAGTTTAAAAAAATGAAGCTAATAAACATAGATGAAAACAAAATTATAAAAAAAATCACATCAATTAGTAAAAAATTATGTAAAGAGTTTTATTCAAAACAAAAATCACATTCAATTCCAAAAAAAATAAACGGAAGAAAAAATGTGTTTAATCAGATTATAAAAACTTCAGAATATATGTAAGTTATAGGCAATGAAACGTAGAAAATAATTTTATCGTCAGGATTTATAGCACGTGGGACTACCTGCTGTAAAGCGTTTGTTTATGTTCTTATACTTAGTGGTAGTAGTATCTCTATCATCTTTCCATGTGAAGCACTTTTGTTTAGGGAACAAAACTTCCTCCTTCATGAGACGACTATGAGTTTCCATAGGTTAGGGTGAGGTTGTGAGCATTATTTGATAGAGCACTATGAAATCCTTCGAGACTGTTTGTTTGTTCGAGGCATACACCGTGAGTTCTTAGGTTCATATTCCAGTGGGGAAATTGGAAATAATTGGACTAGCTCTCTGCATTTCCACCTCTCTCCTGATGACTCCGATGTAATTTACTCAAAATACGAGAGAAATTCTGAAGGATTATCCTCATCCTCCGAAAGTTCCTCAAAACCTGTAGACACATCTTCAAACTGGTAAAAAATGCAAGAGCAGAGAGACTACGTATCTTAAAGACAAAATTCGGCATCATTGTGGTATTGAACTTTATACCCCAATTCAAAAATTTTCCTGTAATTTGCTTGGCAGAAGTGGAACAAGAAACATCCACTCAAATCGTGTCAGGAAAAGTACATTTAATGGCGTTAAATGATCCTTTTTCAAAGTCACTCATTATAGTTAATGGATGTTGTTGCAGCAATTCTTGAATTTTTTTGTAAAGAATTTATAAGTTTCCTCTGTTTTTGTTTGGAAAAGAAGGGCATAAATACGAGGAAAACTACCACTTCTCTAAACTTGGACATGGACGGTAAAAAAAGTTGATAGAAAATTGCTGGTGACACCTTAAAGTGCCATCAACAAGCCCAGTCTCGTACCTCCTTAAATGTTCGAACCCTACTTCAGTTTTTTTAGCAAATACTCAGAATGCGATATGGTCATCGGCTCCCGAATCCATACTAGTAGAAACCTTTCCCCTGATGAAAGATGTTGAAATTCTGTTGGAATGCAAAACCCGACCTTCCGTAGGGATTTGCAGGAGCATACGTTCTGCTTGCCTCCATCGACGAATTATTTTCTACCTAGATGCCCTGACGTTTTGTACTTTCAAGCTCGTGTTTGGCAGCATCTACGAGGCCTGACAAAGCAGCTGAAACTAACGATCTTGTAGATAATTTTCGAGGAGACATCTTCCTTTAGCTTTGCAACAGCACTTTTTGCTTCAAGTGTATTTTAGAGGCTGCATGACTATGTTCGTTGCAGGTCTTTATCAAACTCGTAGTTTTCTTCTTTTGATTTTGTCTGTACTCTAGCTTTACACGATTTTTGTTTTCTCGGTGTACACTCCCAGTAAATTACGGATTTGTCACTATTGTATCCATTTCGATGATACACTAGGGAACCCTAAGTAATAAAGTATTGGTATGAACTTTCCTTCAATTCACCTAGCTTTGATATTCATCTAAACGAGTTAAATTTCCAAAACAACTAATTTCTAATACTTTCCCAAAACAACTAATTTTGGATATTTTCGAAAAAACAAGTAATTTCGGGTAGTTCAAAACAAAAACTAATTAGATAAAGGAACAAATTTTTCGAAACAAATGGCAATTGTCCGGATGGCAATTGTCAGCCTGGGAATTGTCCATACCCAGCAATTGTCCGCATGGAAGATGTCCGCCTTGGAATTGTCCGCAAACCCGGTATATATATATATATAAATATATATATATATATATATATAAATATATATATATATATATAATATTTATATTATATATATATACCATATATATAGTATATATATATATAGTATATATATATATATATATATATATATATATATATATATATATATATATTTAGATATATACACACACACAAAACATATATATATATATATATTATATATATATAGATATATATATATATATATATATTATATATATATATAATATATATATATATATATATCACAAACAACATCATAAACCAGGTCACTTGATCCATGCGAAAATTATTCGGGTCGGGGACAGGTCTTCTTTTTCGAGCCCCAGGGTGGCGGCGTATAAGTGTTTACCCAGCGCGCCCCTCGAAAATATATAAGGGTCATTTTACCTTGCCCCCCTACCCATTTCTCAACTTGGCGGCTGCCGCTGTTTAGGGGAATGCCCTCGTAACGACGCGGGAGACCTCACATTCCATTCTGCTCTAAAAAGATAATGAAACCATCAGTTTTACGAAAAAAAACCTTTATGGCGGTTATTCGGGCTAAAATTATGTAACGATTTTTTTTTTTTTAATTTCTCGGTACAAAGGTGCCTCTTCCACCTTCCCTCTCCCACCCCCCCCCACCCCCCCCCCCCCCCCAACATAATCAGAAGTGAGAGAAAGGTTTTATAGATATGATATAACTTTTTTCTTATCTGAATGGGTCTTTAACTTTTTTTTTATAATTATCATCTTAGGCTTTGAACCGTCATTCAAGTTGCAAGAAAAAAAAGTCTAGCTCCACCGCGGCTCTTTAACAGAAAAATGAAATGCAATATTTCGTTCGTTCTTGCAAATCATTTTCATACATCTTCGGTTTCTCTAGGTTTTTTTTTCCTTTTACTGTACCTCTGTTCCTATTCTCTTTCTTCCCTCTTACTTTATGCCCTCTCCTGACAATTATATCCTAGTGCAACTGCGAGGTCTTCTTCTCCTCCTGTTACACCTTTCAAACCTTTTTACTGTCAATTTCCTGTTTCAGCAATGATTGACTTCATAAGTCGCAGCGTTTTTGCCTTTTGGCCTAAATTCTGTATTCTGTTGTTCTATTCGATCTCAGAGAGTATCTAGGACTTTCTGGGGGTGTTATCTTTGCTGTAGAGATGTCCACGAAAGGTTTTTTATTTTGTTATAATAAAATATACACATCAAGCTTAGAAATAAATTAAATAATTTGGTAATCCATCGCTAATAAAATTCTACGTCCACGAATTAATGTTATATTACTCGTGCACATTTTTTTTAACGTGAGAAACATATTATGCAATGTTAATGTTTGATTAAAACCTTGTATTTTTGTTTACTGGCTGCATTTATATTAATGAATTGTTCGCTAACAATGTTCTTACGCGTTATATTACAAAAAATAATTATTGATTTATTCTTTACTCGTTCTTCCTGTAATTTTCGTATCTGTGGGTCGTGCTTAATCGCTGTAATTAATAATAAGTTTGTTCATTAACAATTGTCTCATATATAACTAAATCAATTTATTGATTTATTCTTTATTCATTCTTCTGTAATTTTCGTTTGTCTGGAGCGTGTTTATTGGGCGTATTTAAATCAATAAGTTTGTGCATTAAGAATGCTCTCATAGACAAATGAAATATCTTTTTATCTTTATTCATTATTGCTGCGATTTTCGTATTTCTGGAACGTACTTCAGCATAAAAAATATTAAATAAAAAATTAACTTTCTTTTCATTGCATTTCCCTCTGTCTCCTCTACCCTTTCATTTTTAAGTCTCCCTCCCTTTATTGCATTCTTTTCCCTTCGTATCACGTTCTCCATCTTCGAATTCTCGAGAGAATGTGGGGATGATGCTCAGTGTTTTTTCAAGAAATGAATATAATTTTCTTTCGCCTTCCTTTTGATATTCCTAAACAAAGTGAGAAATTGTTCTCTCCTTCGCTGCCTCTGTCTTGCTAGTCAATTAAGAATGCATAGCTTTTCCCATCTCTGCTTGGCTGAATTAACTTTGTTATTCTGGGCACAATGCCATATTCTTTGGAAGCTTGAATTTCAAGTCAGTGGTCCCTTTGGTGGGGTTGTTTTGGTACAAAGACTATAGTCTTCGGAAGCTTGAATTTCAAGTCAGTGGCCCCTGTGGCCCTGTTCTATACGAATAAGATTGTTTTTTTTATTTATAATAATAATAATAATAATAATAATTATAATAATAATGGAGACGCAAATCCACAGTTATGTAAATGTACATATATTTAAATTTAAAAACAGGCAAGGATAGCTTTCTTTGGGAATCTGTTCGGTTACCCCTATCAAATCTGACCCGTTGATATAGCACTACAGCGAATAGTAAACAAAACAGGAGTCAAAAATTAAGTGACTTGTTTATAAACAATGGAACCGGTTGTCATTATAAATCAGGCAATGCCGTCGTTTTCTGATGAAAGCCCCGCCAGTCGTCTGGAAGGTCTAATTGCTCCTCGCCCAGTGTCGGTCGTTTCTGATGATCCTCTCAAACAGCATATTGGAGGCGACGGCAAGCATCGGTTACTGGAAGTAAGACGAGTTACCTGAACAGGAGAAAGAGCAGGCACGCAGGGCAGCAGAGTGGCTAAAGAGACAACATATCATAATGTTCTTTATTCTTGAAGCTTCAATATATTTCTTAGCAATAAGGTTATTGGTGTTTATCTTCCTGTTGTGAAGGATTTATTGCCTTCCATAGAAAAAACAAAAACCACTGTCTATCGCCGCACCCTCCAACGTAATTCCCGAAAGCTATCCTTGCTTTTTTTTAAATTAAAAATATATGCAATTTACATAACTGTGGATTCCCTCTCCATTTTGAAGACCTCGTGCTACTATGCGGATTTTTTTAATAAATATTAATAATAATAAAATATAATAATAATACAATAATAATGAAAAGAAACCCCACAAAAACTCACTTCGTCACTGTTTACTTCTAAATATTTTACATTTAATTTATCTCCACACTCACAAGTTATGATAATAATAATAATAATAATAATAATAATATGATAGCAGCATCAGTGGAATTGATTTTATATATGGTCTATTTTCAATTCTTCTTATTATTCTCTTCTATCAGGGCTGATATTTTGCTAATAGATGGCCGATGTTCATATCTTGGTTAAAGAAATGTTTTCTAAAAAATACTAATTTATTGTTATGATAACAAAAGTGATTAACAAATCTTTAGTAATTGGAATTCCACGTTTTCAACCGTATCATCGGTTCATTTCAAGGAAGGTGAGCGTGAACTGATTGGAATGGGGTCGTTCGGCGGTATTTATTGTGTCCCAGGTGCTCTGTCTGATGGGCGCTGCGTTTTTTTCAATTGGCTGAACAGAGGATTAAGTCCCTGAGTCAAGCCGTCTTGCAGAGGTGGAAGCTCGCACTTCTCTTCGCGTGCGGACGGTAGACTGGGAGCATGAAAGTATTGGGCAGGGGCACCTGATTGTCCGTTCGATCGGCTCTATGGTGCCGGAGGGCAGGCGCTCTACGTGCCACGTCGGGAGGAGTGAGTTTCTCTTTTTGAGTGGTGTAGGTGGGTCTCTCCTTCCCGATGTGTAGGGCCTCTACGGAGGCGGAGGCGACCTGTGGGTCTGCTGCCTTATCGATAATACCCAATATTAGGAATAATGTCCTTCCGAGTTATCCTGGGTATTGTGGACGTTTTTTGCATGGATTATGGATGGCGCCTTCCTGAGCGTGGCAGGATATCCTCTTGAAAATCGCATCGTTGTCATACCAAGTAGGCGCCAGGGGCATTCCCCGGGACAGGGATTTTTGTATTGGCATAGACAACACGTTAGTTATTGAGGGGAGGGGTCCTGCATCACAGGGGCTGGGTTGTTTTTCATAATTCAGGCCATGGTACTTTCTTGCTTTATAGTAAATGATCAATTTTACTTTTTCGCAGGGTCCGTGGGGTAGACATTCCTTTTCGATGATGTTTACCGAAGGGCTTCGTTCATCCTCTTTGTATTCTTGTGAATGCTCCCTTGTAAAAGAGAGTGGGACGTCTTCAAAGGGCGACGGGGGCGAGGCTCCTGCTGGTACCACTTATCGATGTTTCTGCGAATGGGCTTTTTCGATGTCCCGGTTTTGGAATACCCATTGTTAATTAGAACTTGGGGCAACACGTTTCTTTAATTCAGTGTGCGTGTCCCTTCCACGAAAGGAATGTCTCCCCCACGGACCCTGCCGAAAAAAAGTAAAATTGATCATTTATATAAAAAGCAAGAAGACCAGTAGGCCTGATTATGAAAAACAACCCAGCCCTCTGTGATGCCAAGGACCCACTCAAAGAAAACTAACGTTGTACCAATACAAAATGCCCTGTCCGGGAATGCCCCGGCGCCCGATACATTGGTAGACAACGATGCGATTTCCAAGAGGATATCCTGCCACGCTCAGGAAGGCGCCATCCATAATCATGCAAAAAAAACGTCCACAATACCAGGATAACTCGGAAGGACATTATTCCTAATATTGGTATTATCGATAAGGCAGCAGACCACCGTCGCCTCCGCTCTTAGACCGGCCCTACACATCGGGAAGGAGAGACACCAGCCTTAAACACCCCTCAAGAGACTTCACTCTCCCGACGGTGGCACCGTAGGGCGCTGCCCGCCGCACCCCATAGAGCCGATAGAACGGACAATCAGGTTGCCCCTGCCAATACTATGCTCCGTCTCCAGCGTCCGCACGCGAAGAGCAGGTGCGAGCTTCCACCTCGCAAGGACGGCTTGAATCAGGGACTTAATCCTCTTTTGGTTGCAGCAATGAAAAAACGCAGCACCATCAGACAGAGCACCTGGGACACAATAAATACCGCCGAACGACCCCATTTTCAATCAGATGACCTCCTGTTAGAAGATTTCAGATACAGATCTCAAACATAAAGATCGCAGCTACATGAAAAGTGCTGTTTATAGCATTAACTGCTTTTTCTTTACTAAACAATCCTCCCTTTCCCCTCCCGTTTTTGCGGCCGCCTCACGTACTAAACGACCGAATATTTCAACTGTCACTCTAACTACCGCTTAAGCTGTCGCTTATTTTTGTTATCCATGTTTCTAAAACTGATAATATTCGTTTTTTCCTTCGTCGTTCCTATTGCTAAACCGATCGACGCTCTCTGCTTTTTTTTCTCGTAAAGTGAAATAGGTACTGAACTCCATAGAGTTGCGCTTTTTTTTTTCCGTTTTTTCTTACGACTATAAATTTTTTCGATTTCATTACTGGCTATCTCTGGTAACGCCAGGACTCGCTACATCGATCTTATCTTCTACTAATGGGTACCTTAGGGTTTAAAGGGGTTTGTAGCCTTGCCTTATTACTATTCCTTTCACTTTTGAATCCATACCATTCCACCTTGCACATTCCATAGAAACATAGAATAAAAAGATCGCCTCATATCCTTAAATCACCAATGCACCTAAATAATTCAAATGAACCTACGGGCTGCTACATTAGCTAAAGCCCGTGCTGGCATAAAGCAGTTAATACTCCAACAACAACAACAACCCATTTCCAATCAGTTCACGCTCACCCTTTCTTGAAAATGAACCGATGAGGTACGTTGGAAACGTGGAATTCCATTACTAAGATTTGTTAAATCACTTTTGTTATCATAACAATAAAATTAGTAGTTTTAGAAAACATTTCTTTAATTTAACCAAGATATGAACATCGCCAGCTATTAGCAAATATCAGCCCTGATGAGAAGAGAATAATAAGAAGAATTGGAAAAAAGACCATATATAAAATCAATTAACCACTGATGCTGCCTATCATGCCTTTAACAAACATGTTTAAGAGAGGGTCTCCTACCTCAAATAATAATAATATAATAATAATAATAATAATGAATAATAATAATAAGGAATAATAATAATAATAATAATAGACTACGTTAGAATTAGATCATTTTCTGAATTATAATAATAATAATAATAATAATCAATAATAATAATAATAATGATGATGATGATAATAATAATAATAATAATAATAATAATAATAATAATAATAATAGTATAGCTATTTTAGAATTTGATACCCTCGTAGTGAAGGCTAATACGCGAGCTTACGATTCACCATAGCGAAAATTATTTATTATTTGCTACGGTGTTATTTACCCAAAGCACAACTTTGATTGCTTTCGCGAGATTTAGCGTTAACAAATCAATCAAGCGTTGTTGCTGTAATTCTTATTAAGAATAAGAATTATTCGTCAATGTATCGTTTTGTTTTGTTGGTACCCTAGTCCATTGTGCATCTGGTGTCACGTTCTAAAGTGTATCCTTCTATCAAATAAATACGCTTATAAATAGCATGTTATGTATGAGACTTCCTAAAAAGGCTCTGTCTCTCTCTCTCTCTCTCTCTCTCCTCTCTCTCTCTCTCTCTCTCTGAGGGATACGGCGTCCTATTATTTCACTGCTTATGCAATTTTTCTTTCCTCTTTGTCTCTGTCTCTCTCTCTCTCTCAAGAGATCTAATGCACGGACGAGCAGGAAATTCAGGAACGCTCTCTCTCTCTCTCTCTCTCTCTCTCTCTCTCCAGCGTCAAGAAACCTTCAGAAGCCCTGGGAGAATCAACATTCATAGGAAAAGTTCTGTTATCGAGGAAGAGGAAAAAAAAAAAAAGGCGCGCAACGAGTTATTAGCGCGGGAAATAAATTTTAGAGGACCTTCCAGCGGTGTAGATCCTATTAGACAACGAGATGGAGGATTTGGCGGTGAAGAGGGAGGCAGAGAGAATCAGCGTTGGCATCTTTATGGTTGATATTTGTCCAACGCTTTTTAGAATTTTTCCCTCCGCCCTCAGATCTTGAAAATTGCTGAGGCTAGAGGGCTGCATATTTGTATGTTGATCATCCACCCATCAATCATCAAACATATCAAATTGAAGCCATTTAGCCTCGGTAGTTTTTATTTTATTTAAGGTTAGCCATGATCGTGCGTCTGGCTCTGCAGCAACACACGGGCCGCCACGGGCGGCTGAGAGTTTCATTTGCACTTTCATACAGCGTCATACGCTGTACAGAAAACTCGATTGCGCCGAAGTTTTATTTGATTTTCTTTCGACCATAGACGAAAGGGACTCTTCCCCAGTGATGAATCCAAGTAAATCGTTAACAAGAGTTACGTTCTAGACATTTGTTTAACTTGGTATTTGATGAGAGAAAGGGAAATTTTGCCTTTCTGGTTGATTATTATTGTAGTTATTTATTTATTTATTTATTTTTAGTTATTACGTGAATGTACGATATGTTTGGATCAAGTAATTTCCTTCGTGAGTCAAGACCGCAAAAACTGTGGACTTTTTCCGCTTGAATAAGGGTGATACGTGCAAATAGACTAGACGTGACGTTGATTGATAAAGTCAAGAAGAAAGTGTCACTCATTGATATCGCAATACCATGGGACATAAGA
>NC_061102.1:1608785-1610241 GCF_015104395.2 Macrobrachium nipponense | reverse complement strand
CGCCCTGGAAGATCCCTCTCCTGATATTAACCTCTGCTAGTCTTATTCCAGAGCTTGTAAGTATTGTATTCCAGTTGCGCATTGTATTTCTGAGGAAGCTGATGGTGTTTTCCTCTGCCCCATATATTTTTAGGCATTCTATTAGCCATGTGTGGTGGTATCATGTCGAAGGCTTTCTTATAGTCTATCCATGCCATGCTTAGGTTGGTTTCCTTCTCCTACTGTTCTTCATTACCATTTTGTCTATCAGGAGCTGGTCTTTTGTGCCCCTACACTTCCTTCTGCAGCCTTTCTGTTGGTGGGGGATGGTGTTTGTCTCCTCTAGGTAATTGTATAGCCTTTCACTGATGATACCTGTCAGTAACTTCCACATTATTGGTAGGCAGGTGATAGGCCTGTAGTTACTGGCTATATTTCCCTTACTCTTGTCTTTTTGGACTAAGGAGTTCTTCCTGTGGTCATCCATTTGGTGCATGGTGATTTGAGATACAATGCTGGAGTTGTTCTGCTATTCGTGGGTGTAGGGCCTTGAAGTTTTTGAGCCAGTATCCATGGACTTCATCGGGACCTGGCTTTCCAGTTTGGTTTTCATTTTCTTTAGTTGGTGTCTCACTGTGTCTGTCGTGATCTCTGTGAATCTTTGTTTTATTCTCCCTGTTTCTTCTTCCTTGACTTCCTGAGCCATGTTGCATGTTTGTTATGTGATACCGGATTACTCCATATGTTTTCCCAGAGTCTCTTACTTGGTTTCAGCTTCAGGAATTTCTGGGTGGTTGTCTTCCCCTCTTAGTTGGCTGTATAGTCTTTTCTGGTTGGTTCCGGATAGTTTGTTCTGTTGGTATTCCTTATTCCTGTTCATGTACCGTTGATCTTATGTGCTTTGGCCTTAAGCCTCTGTTTTACATCTTCTATTGTGTTTGTTTAGTCCCCTCTCTTGTACTTTGGTATTTCTCGTTGAGTTCCTCCCTGGTTTTCTTGCTTCTTAGCCTTTTTTTCCGCCATCTCTTTCAGTTTACTCAAGTCAGATCATCATCCATGATTTGCTTTTCCAGGCGTCTTTTCCAAGGAGGTTGCTGTTTTGGTTTCTGTTGGGTTGGTTGTGCTGGTGGTGTTTGGTGTTCGAATCCCCATCAGTTCTGCTACTAATCTTGCTCCTGCTATACCAAGTTATTTGTTTCTGTGATACTGGTGTGTATTGTGCCCATTATTTCATTGACCTCACTTGTTTTTCTCCCTTAATTTCTTGGTGTTGTAGGCTTTCATGGAAGGGATTTTTGTTCTCTCTGTATCTGGCTCCATCCATTGTCTAATCTTTTCTACCCATTCCGTCCTCGTGTTACTTCGTGTTTGCTTCGTGTGTCGTTGTTTGATAACCTCATCCTCCCTGTCGTCTTCTGTGCATCGTCTCTCAGTTCGTCTTCGTGTAATTCGTTGTCGTTGTGACATTTCCCTTTCC
>NC_061102.1:1593785-1596285 GCF_015104395.2 Macrobrachium nipponense | reverse complement strand
GCTATATATAGTGGATGACGAGAAGGGAGATTATTGTCCTGTAATAACCGTAATCATCAAAGGGACTCTATGGGAAAGAATATTGCTATTAATATTTGTCAGAGATGGGGTGTGTCTATTGTTATATCTTACTTTATTAACACCACGTTAACGTGAGGAGTCTCACACCTCAAGTCAATACTAATTTACTGCTGTTTGTCTTAATTCACTAAAGTTTTGATATCAATATAAGAGTTTTATTTTACTGATGGCCATGTTTATGTGAGGCGTTTCGCACAAAGATTTCAAACTAGTCTTTCACTCTCTTGGGTATTTTTAATACCAATCTAAGGCATATCTGTATGGGGACTTATATATTTATCTCGTCCTTATTTTCCGTAGAAGAATCCTACCTCATTTTGACAAGGGCCCGAATGTGAAACAAATTCTCGTGTCTCCTTTTTCGTGAGAAAATCCATAGCAGCTTAAGAACGCCGTATAAGTTATTAGTTACCTAGAGATATTTGTCTTCGGTTTACGGATGTAATCCGTATCATATACTCTTCCTATTGCCTTTTGGCAATGCCTTGGATATGAAATAAATGCTCTTCGACTTTTGAGAAAAATTGTAAGGACAGACCAAATATGAAAAGGAGATAAAGACTCTTATTCTGCAGATGCTACGATACTGACGAGAAAAAGCTAAAAGACAATTATGAATTATAAGAAGCACCTTTTTTTGAAAACGTACAAAGGGCCCGCTAGAGAAGAAATCATCCCTGTGGAATGCTGTACATAAAACCAAACTAAGTGACGAAGTGGCAAAGCATTAAGGGGGAATGGACCACCCGTAACAATTACCTAGACATTTGTCTTTGGTCACAGGCGTAATCCGTTAACGTATACTCCCGTGCTACGTCATTCAGAGCAACGGAAAATGAAAGGAAAGAGCCCTGTATATGGATACACTCGCGAGAGAAAACATTCAACTCGCATCATCCTCGTTGCATGCATGCAACTCACAAGGCAAGGTCGATCGAACACCAATTTCAGATTTGCCCCACCGGGCTGTATTTTCCCCCGCACTCAAATTCGGTATTGGAGCCTGGAACCTGGAAGCAGTAGCAGTAGCAGCAGCAGTAGCAGTAGCAGTAGCAGTAGCAGCAGTAGCATCGGCGTTCATATCCTCGGAATCGAGACGGGATATCCCCGTGAGATGTGGCGTTTAGTCGAGCGGACTTTCATGCGAACAGATGCGAACTCCGGATGGCAAATCTGATACATATGAATGGATACGAAATGGACTTGGATGAAGGTCGGGTGATTTATTACGGAACGATTTTCCGTGATTTGGACGAAAGCAACCGCGCTTAATTACGTTGCCTGGGTCGCGGGTGAGGGACTCCCAGAAATAACCGTAAGGCGGCGAATGATCTTAAATATATATCTGAGCTAAAACTGACCAGTTTGATAATAATGCAATCTTGCACACTTACGCAGACAAGAGTCAGGCTACACTTATAAGCGGATTCAGGAAGATGGAGGAAAAGATTAAATCTGATAGATGGATAGAAAGATGAAAATAATTCGTTTATTATTGCTATTAGGGAATGATAAAAAATGGATGATGCTATGAAGAAAGAGAATGAAAGGTGAGATTACTCACCCGTCTCGTTTATGAAAGTCAGACCTTCAGGAGGAAGATAGTAGGGGAAGAGAAGGTTCCAGGAATAAAAGCAATTTCCAGCAATTCCAGGAAGGAACGCATTTTCCAGCAATTCCAGGAAGAAAGACAATTACCAGCAAATCTAAGAAGGAAGGCAATTTCCAGCAATTCCAGGAAGGAAGGCAATTCCCAGCAACTCCTAGAAGGAAAGTTATTCCCAGCAATTCCAGAAAGGAAGGTAATTCAAGCAATTCCACGAAGGAATGCAATTTTCAGCAATTCCAGGAAAGAAGGCAATTTCCAGCAATTCCTGGCAGAAAAGCAACTCCCAGAAATTCTTAAAAAGGAAAAGCAATTCCAGGAAAAAAGACAATTCCAAACAATTTCCAGAAAAAAGGCAATTCCAGGAAGGAAGGCAATTTCCAGCAGGTGCCGGGGGATTTGGGGGTGAGGGGGCGGCCGCTGGAATTGACGGCGAAGAATGAAGGAGGCTCCAGTGCTATAAGATTAGGAGGAGCCCCAACAAAGCTTGACCCATTATGAATCCGGTCTGGCAATTTGCATCTGATTGCCTCTGGCGTTTCAGTCTCGCCTCTCGAACCACCCTGGGCGTCATCACGTAACGTAATATCCCGTTATCAGTCGTCCATTTCTCCTCCATTCACGCAGCTCGAGTCCTGTTTCCAATAATTCCCTTATTCGTATTTAGTCTGTTTTGTCGTTCGTCTTTTAGTATTTCGATATTCTAGTTCCTCACTTAATTCTAATACATATTATTTAAGTATCCCTTAGGCAGTTTTAATGCATTTACGTATTTTTGCAACATTTGCTGGTTTTGGAAGTTTTTAGACGTCT
>NC_061102.1:1575071-1577571 GCF_015104395.2 Macrobrachium nipponense | reverse complement strand
ACGCTGTAAAATCTAACCCTTTGCATTTACTTACCCAAACACCTTAGCCAAATCCCTGATTAACGTCCAACAAAGACATCCCCCAAGGACATGGGGTTTATCAGATCTCATGCCAGGACTGTGACCAATCTTACATCGGATTTACAGGAAAATCACTTCCCCAGTGATTAATACAACATAGACAGTCAGTTAGGTATGGACAACAGAAACTCGCTATTTTCAACAATATAAATGAACATAACCACAGAATAAACTGGAATTTGTCACTATATATTTAATAGAAAAACTGCCAGTACAAGAGTCAAATGATGGAATCGGCCTTAATAAGAGAGTGGCAGGTATTGAACATCTCAAAAGGAGTGTGGATTTCAGATGTGATCGACGAGGTTTTCATTCAACCAACGCTTAAGAAGATTAAAGGAAATTATCAGCGGGGGGACCTAAATTGGCTTACCTGTGGATGGATCTCTTGGAATAAATACAACCTTTTCTGCAACTTTCCTCATTCATATACCTGAAGAGAGAGACAGCAGTCTCTGAAATATAGCACTTTTCTCTCTATATTTTGTGTTTTATGGGCTCCTTTTATCAGTATATATATATATATATATATATATATATATATATATATATATATATATATATATATATATATATAATATATATATATATATATATATAGTATACTATCATACCAAATGTATATATCAAAAGAACTGTAAAATAATGCTGTTCAATTCCATCCCGAAATTAATGGAAGAAGAAGAAGAAGCAGGGTTATTGACACTGCCATTCACTTAACAAACTTCTGAAAACATCCGACCAAACTTCTCACAACTTTTCTTGGCAATAACTTTTTTTTTTACTTTTTTTACTTTTTTTACTTTTTGACCTTTTAAGGTTTTTTTTTTTTTTTTTTCCTGGTGCTTCTTTTGTCATTTGTCTTTTATTGCTCCTTTTTTCTTGCAATAAAATCCCTCAGATTTAGCTGAAGGCTGAAGACTTGGAAATAAGTTATCATTTCAATGGATTGAGTATAAGTTAATGTCATAGGATGGAGAGTTTTTTAGAGTCATATAATGCAATTTTTTCCTTGTGAAAAACTAATTATATTATAATGTAAAAAATTGCTTTTACAAAATCTCAGTATTACTTGTAAAAAAAATCTCAGAATTACTTGTAAAAATATTAGAATTACTTGTAAAAAATCTCAGAATTACCTGCAAAAAACTCAGGATTACTTTTAAAAGATTTCAGAATTACTTGTAAAATATCATAGCATTATTTGTAAAAAAAAAAATATCAGAATTACTTGTAAATATTTCATAATTACTTGTGAAAAAATCCCTAATTACTTGTAAAAAATATCAGAAATTACTTGTTAAAATCTCAGGAAAAAAATTACTTGTAAAACATCTCAGAATTACTTGTAAAAAATCCCAGAATTACATGTGAAAAAATATCAGTTACTTGTAAAAAAAAACTCAGAACTACTTCCAAAAATATACCAGAATTACTTGTAAAAAACCAGACCGAATTATTGGCAACTTAATCAAGTTAATCTGAAACTATTTCTAGATATTAAGTGAATTGATTCCATTTATATGAATATTTTATAAACTGATCTCTCCATCAAAACCATCGATGTTTAATATCTGTAAATTTTATCAAAAATAATTTAAACGTCTAAAAACTTCCAAAACCAGCAAATGTTGCAAAAATACGTAAGTGCATTAAAACTGCCTAAGGGATACTTAAATAATATGTATTAGAATTAAGTGAGGAACTGGAATATCGAAATACTAAAAGACGAACGACAAAACAAGACTAAAATACGAATAAGGGAATTATTGGGAAACAGGACTCGAGCTGCGTGAATGGAGGAGAAATGGACGACTGATAACGGGATATTACGTTACGTGATGACGCCCAGGGTGGTTCGAGAGGCGAGACTGAAACGCCAGAGGCAATCAGATGCAAATTGCCAGACCGGATTCATAATGGGTCAAGCTTTGTTGGGGCTCCTCCTGATCTTATAACACTGGAGCTTCCTTCATTCTTCGCCGTCAATTCCAGCGCCCCCCCTCACCCCCAAATCCCCCGGCACCTGCTGGAAATTGCCTTCCTTCCTGGAATTGCCTTTTTTCTGGAAATTATTTGAATTGTCATTTTTCCTGGAATTGCTTTTTCTTTTTTATAATTTCTGGGAGTTGCCTTTCTGCCAGGAATTGCTGGAAATTGCCTTCTTTCCTGGAATTGCTGAAAATTGCCTTCCTTCCTGGAATTGCTTGAATTACCTTCCTTTCTGGAATTGCTGGGAATAACCTTCCTTTCTGGAATTGCTGGAAATTGCCTTCCTTCCTAGAATTGCTGGTAATTGTCTTTCTTCCTGGAATTGCTGGAAATTGCCTTCCTTCCTTCCTGGAATTGCTTTTATTCCTGGAACCTTCTCTTCCCCTACTGTCTTCCTCCTGAAGGTCTGACTTTCATAAACGAGACG
>NC_061102.1:1562571-1565071 GCF_015104395.2 Macrobrachium nipponense | reverse complement strand
TGATAAAGTTAGATATGCTCATGTGTCTGGCACTGCAAGGTGCCAACAACGCAGGCCACCAAGCGGGCAGTGGCTGAAAGTCTCGTACAGCATTATACGGTTTATAGAAAACTCGATTGCGACGAAGTTTTTAACCTTTTTTTTTTCTCTCTCTCTCTCGGCTTTTCCAGACGCCTTAGTAATTTTGCACCTGGAGAGGAAACCTCAGGAGATGAAATTCGAGAACATAGCATGAACTTCTTTCATTAAAGTCCGGCGGGTTCTTTCTCGAACTTGAAAGATAAGGTTAAGGTAGTTTCCCAATACACCTCTGTCGAAGGGAAAGGAGAGTTCTGGAGGAGACTCTCTCTCTCTCTCTCTCTCTCTCTCTTCCCTCCTCGAGGTATTAGACGTGCATCAGTATAGTGATTTGTCTGTCTGTTGTCAGTCAATACTTCAGGTTTTGTTTTATTATTATTATTATATTATTATATTATTATATATTATTATTATTATTATTATTATTGTTGTTGTGTTGTTGTTGTTGTTGTTGTTGTTGTATTTGAAAATAATGTAGAAGAATTTACAGAACTGATTTTACACAAAATTCTCTCAATTCTTCTGATGATTTGAGAGAATTTTGTACAATATCAATTCTGTAAATTCTGTCATTATTTGCAATAAAAAAACATGTTTGAAAGAGGGTCTGTTTCCAGCACTATATTTATTATTATTATTATTATTATTTTTATTTTTATTTTTTTATTTTTTTTTTATTTTTTTTTTTTTTTTGCTCTATCACAGTCCTCCAATTCGACTGGGTGGTATTTATAGTGTGGGGTTCCGGGTTGCATCCTGCCCCCTTAGGAGTCCATCACTCTTCTTACTATGTGTGCCGTTTCTAGGATCACACTCTCTGCATGAGTCCTGGAGCTACTTCAGCCTCTAGTTTTTCTAGATTCCTTTTCAGGGATCTTGGGATCGTGCCTAGTGCTCCTATGATTATGGGTACGATTTCCACTGGCTGCATATCCCATATCCTTCTTATTTCTATTTTCAGATCTTGATACTTACCATTTTTTCCCTCTCTTTCTCTCAACTCTGGTGTCCCATGGTATTGCGACATCAATGAGTGATACTTCTTCTTGACTTTGTCAATCAACGTCACGTCTGGTCTGTTTGCACGTATCACCTATCCGTTCTGATACCATAGTCCCAGAGGATCTTTGCCTGATCGTTTTCTATCACTCCCTCAGGTTGGTGCTCGTACCACTTATTACTGCAAAGGTAGTGATGTTTCTTGCACAGGCTCCAGTGGAGGGCTTTTGCCACTGAATCATGCCTCTTTTTTTTGTACTGGTTCTGTGCAAGTGCCGGGCATTCACTTGCTATGTGGTTTATGGTTTCATTTTTTTGATTATTATTATTATTATTATTATTATTATTATTGTTATTATAGATTTAACAGTACGATATCCCTTTGCCACTTAATTACTTGACCCAAATGATTATGGCGAATGCTGACACAAAAATCGGGAAAAATTACCAGTGACTCTGCTTTTCATATCCTTTGATGGTACTACATACATTAACCAACTCTATATCTAGTGACGATATAGATAATAAATTCACGCTATCATACAAATGACTAAAAGTAGTTTTCGAGCATCGAAATTATTGAAATCTAAATCAAATATCATGTCATATTTAACTGAAACGTGACAGTCAGGCTTCATGCTTAGTTTCCTTCGAACTGTATTTTGAAACCTATTTTATCGCTTACTCGGGGAGAAAGCCTACAAACTACTGTGCTGTTGCTGTTGCTGTTGCTGTTTTGTTTTTTGTGCGCGGGGGGGGGGGGGGGGGGGGGGGGGGGGTGGGGGGGGGGGTAGGAAAGGTGTATTGGAGGAGCCTAAAAGGTCTGAAAAAGATGTTAGGCGTTGAGTTAAAGATACAGGAATTTTATGATAGGGTATTTATGATTTACTTTTTAGAGTGAAACAGTAAAAAGATAAATAATGTATGTTAAAACAGTACAGAACAATTATAATAAAATATAGCGCATTTATTTATTTCGTTTGTGAAACAATGCGCTATTTGACTGTAGATTTTAGCACGCGCACCGAGTAAGCTGGAGGTCGGGGATCACGCCTCGTTTGATTTTAAATCAATTACTGACATCTTATTACCCGTGTTATGTTAGTAATGATTGGCTTAAATTCAGTGTAGAATATTGTTTCAGTATTGTCCCAGCAAATATTTCTCGTGACAATTTAGTTACCAACCTGGAAATATAAAAGAAAAAAACTGTAGTTTTCCAGAAACAAATAAACTATTATTGCATGAAACAATTTTCTATTTAAATTCATTGGCAAGTGTATAGTACTTTACAGTATTTTGTAGCATCAATATTAAAAGAATATAAGAAAATAAAACTAGCATATATCGTAAATGAGAAACGGAGACCAAAAACCAAAAATGAACGATATGCTGAATGGTCACAAAGGTTACAGTGTCAACG
>NC_061102.1:1535071-1557571 GCF_015104395.2 Macrobrachium nipponense | reverse complement strand
CCATGGTAACAGATATATATATATATATATATATATATATATATATATATATATATATATATATATATATATATATATATATAATATATATATATATATATATATATGTAAGTGTTTACATAATAAAAATATGGAATGTTAGTCCATATATATAAAAGATTGCTTGCAGGAATGTGATCAGACTAGAGACGCTAAAAGATGACGTATACAATAAGTATGTAGGCTAAGTTGACATGCCGTCATCTGTGGTCATTCATTTGTTTGAAACAGTCCAAGCTCCCTGCTTGAGACAACTACCCCGACCTATTATTCAAACGGCCTACGTGATCTCTAGCGTGTCTCATTTGATTGTGTGTTCGTATGAAAACTATGTCATTGTATGTATGTTCATATGTTCGAACTACTGTCTGTTCCTTCATAACTTGTAACAGAGATGGTAGACAGGCAGAAGAGAGTTAGCTATCGTTCCTTCATAACTTGTAATAGAGATGGTAGACAGGCAGAAGAGAGTTAGCTATCGTCATTAGAAGACCTGTACCTCTTTACCTAAGCTTTATCATTTAGAGGAATAGGATTAGCCATCATCATGGCAGAAGCGATCAAGCTTATCGTTATTAGAAGACTTGTACAATCATATCTGATCTTCAGCATGTAAACTTTCAGAAGAAATTATATCTATTTTTATACTTCGTGTTTTCTACAAGAACCTCCGAACCCATGAGTTTAACACATCGTCGTAAAGATAATACCGACTTCGTAAGTGATCTACAAAACCCCAGACACTCCATTGAAGATGGAAGTGCAATACCAACCGACTTAGCGTATAGATTATCGCAAGTCTAACATTACCTCATAGGGCGCCTTATCATACAAGGCACAAGCCCTAATATTGGTGGCCAGCGTACCAGAAGAACTCTACAAACGTCCTACGAAGAAAAAACCAGAATAATAAATCATGTATCATAAGAAGTCAACGACGACGGAAGCAGCAGATTCTTCAAGCAAACCTAGTATCATCGTTAGTGAGCGACTTCAGAAAACAAAGAACTCTTCAACGACGACGAAAGCAACAGATTCTTCAACCAACTTAGTATCATCGTTTAGTGGAATAACTTCAGGAAACAAAACCGACGTGTCCTTTTCCTCACGGCAACGGAAACTTCGTCTCTCATTAGAATCATTCAAGAAAACATCGTTAGTGAGCGTTTCCGGCACTGCAAGAAACAAACCGAACGCGTCTGCAGCATCGGATTTTCAAGGGCTCGAATCATCGAAACAACGCGCACAGGGGAAACTGAAGCCAAACCAGGTCATCCGCTAAATAGAGAAGGAGGACCAAGGCCGTGTGTCGTTATCGGAACACCGTGACTTCCCACAAAAGCAAGCTAAGTACAATTTTTTATTTTTTATTCATTTGGAGTAACTTTGAGTGTTCCTTTGCAGGTCGAATTTCGTTATTCCTGTGGCTGAAGTTACGAGACATTCTTAATCTTACTTTTTTACAGAAATTATCTACATCATTGAGATTTCGCTACTGCGAGTTTTTTATCTTTGAGTGTCTGTTTCCAGAAGTTCTACTGAAATATCATAATCATATACTATGTTAATTTTATCATTTTGGGTGATTATTAATCCCTTACGTAACAAATCATATTAAACAGTGAATATACGTTTACGCAGTGGACGTCTGTATTTATACAGATGCATGGATAGGGTCGCTAGGCACCGTAGTGATTAGAAAACACACAAAAACAAGTGGAACACCGTACAAATCTATATAAATTAGAGGTAACACTATTTCGGGTCATGACAATAAAATGCTCCTTTGCAAAGTCCCGATCGCAGTTTTAGCCTTGAGTTTTTTGAGTTATATAAAATATCGAACCTCAATGACTCAACTTAACTTAAAAATATGGCTGGATTGCAAGGAATAAACATGTCTGTAAAAAACACTTTCATCAGGCTAAATGCGCTGACCAGGATCCCTCACTATTTCAAATTTTTAGCAAAGAATGAAGTACAAACAGTTAATATTGAATGCAGTAGTGATAACTGTCTTATTAGTAATCGCTCAGTTCCTAATAGTTCGTCATTCATTGCTTTATACGTAACCAGCACATAATGCTAAAAACACACAATACGTTGCCGATGGTAATAAAGAGAAGGATCCTAATTATTACAAAAAGAAATAGAAACAGTAGCCTTTCAGAATCAAACAAGCAAACTCGGTTACTGTGTCACCTAGTCAAGCGGTCAAGGTTAGTTAAAACTGCCGAAGTTTTCAAAGCAAAGCAAATTCCACACAATAAGCGACTCTAGCAGAGTGGGGAAAAGCGATGTTGGTTTATACATGCCAATATCTTTTTGAATTAAAAGGATTTTTTCCTATGAAACACACGACCGTATAAAGTAATCAGAGCAGGTTTTCGTTTTTTTTTTTAATACATAAGTTATTACAAGTAGGGTGGATAAAGCCCGACTGTACGCGCCATAAAAATTAGAATATCTTGTTTATTTCTTTAGTAGACGTAATATCCTGTATTTACGGACTCACCGTCTGTTGTTCGAACTTCCCTAATGAGAAGTCCGGATAAGCGAGCGTTTACAGATACCTCTATAGTTATAAAAAACATTGATCTGTATCTAGTGTAATTGTAAGATTCATCTAGGGGTATACAAAATATTAACTTACATCCTGCAAAATAAGGCGTGTTTATCAAAGGGAAATCCTATAAACCTTCAAACATATTAAAATCCGTTTTGAACAAAATGAGACAGTTAATCAAATAATAACTATAAAGGAACTATACATTTGTCTCATAAATCGTAACATTGTTCAAATGACCCAACAGAATTCTCCCACAACCGCAGTCGCACTTTGCACGCAAAATCTCGAGAAGCATGCACCCTCGAATGTCTTAGTGCGTGTAAAATGACTTTGCTGGGAAATGAAATTTTAATCCTTCCCGACACTCTGAAATATAACGATTTCCGCGAACAAAGCCTAGACACAGTTGACTCGCAGCAACATGTTAATCTAGTAATCCGCAAAACCTATATATATAAATATCGCATTTCTTTTATTGTTTGTAAATTTTTAATCCCGCCCAACCAGTCGTAGATGAATCTCTCTTATATTATATCTAAAGTAATATCAGTAAAGTCATTCAAGCAGAGATGATTCAGCAGAATTTTTTTTTTATCTTTTATCTGAATACCAGGAAGTTTCTCCACTAGCGAGTGATTTCGGAGAAAAAAAAAACGGATGTAATTTAACACAAAATACGGTCTAAGGACAAACATAAAGCTATATACGTACCTTCGTATAGACTCTCAATGGAATTTCAAAATAGAGATAAATGACGAAGTTGAAAAATGTTAGTAATAGGAGTCATTAGGAAATCAAATAGCCCATATAATTTTTCCCTCAAACGTCATGTATAAAAGATCGGACTTGGCGTATCTGCGTAGATTTCTGTCACTTAAACAAGGAAACGACTCCGATAGTTTCCAGTGCCATGTACCGACGACATCTTATCTCTGTTTAAGTTTAGAATAAATTTTTTCACCAACTTGGACTTACTTAAAGGCTTTTACCTGATACCATTACCTAAGTGATTGTACCTCATATACCGTTTTCAGCACACTCAGGGGACATTATCAATTTTTTACGTATGCCTCCGGCTTACGTTGCGCCCCAATTACAATATAGTGTTTGGAGACTTTTAGGGGATAACCTACATGCCTATATGGATGATCTTGTAATCTTTTCTAATACCTTAGAAGTACATTCACATAAAGTAGAGCTAGTGCTACAGAGACAAAGACAAATAATCTCAGAGTAAATATCTAAATGTGAGTTTTTTAAAACCGAACATGTTTTATCTAGGTTTTATGTGTCTGGTCAAGGTCTTAAAAAGTAGTCCATGGTAAGGTGTCGGCTATTCATAACTTTCCGGTACCTATTAACGTAAAGGGGGGATACAGCACTTTGGCGCTGTAGTGGGTATTACAATCGTATGTAAATATGTAACTCTTCAATCATGACAGCTCCTTTAACAGATCTTACGAAGAAGAGCGTAGATTTATTATGGTCTGAAAAGCATCAACAGGCGTTCGATATCTTAAAAGCGGAATAATGCAGCTTACCTACTTAAAAATCCCTGATTTAAATAAGGAATTTTTTTTATTGCAACAGACGCCTCAGACCAAGGGGTAAGAGGGATACTACTTCAGTAATATGATAAACAGTTCTTCCCTATAGCTTTTTATTCACGTAAATTAAAGCCCTTTGAAAGTAAATATGCAATAATAGGCAAGGAAGGGCTAGGTATCTTTAACACTAGTACATTTTAAGTTCATAATCTATGGCTATCCTGAATAAAGTCCTTACTGAACATGAGTCCTTTACCGAGTTTTTCAAAGGCTTTAATTACAGTCCAAAAGGAACTCGGTGACAAAATGATCATTCAGGTCTTTGGAGCCAAGATAAGATATCTACCTGGGAAAGCAATTATCATAGCTGACGCATTATCCCGCAATCCCGCACCATACAGCAAAGAACCATTAATTAGACTAAAAGATATAGAACATCCGTGCCTATTGTTAAAACCGTATCTAAACAAGAAAATTCCTTAACCCAAGAGATCGCGACCATTGAATATCTGGGTTGGAGCGCAGAACTGTTACAAACTGAACAAAGCAAGTGTCAACAGTGATAAGCAAAGCAATAAACATCAAACAATAAACACTTCGAACGGAAACAGGGTCAGCGGCTAAGCAAAAACAATAAACACCTTTGAGCAGAAACCCTAAAGCAAAAGACATTTATAGTATGTGTATCAGAATAATGTAATCAAATGTAATATTATATGTAGGTCTGTGACGAGGAAAACCCGAAGAACACAGCAGATGACTAACGACCAGGTAGTAGTAATAATCTTTTTCATACCAATCGTCATAAACTGGTTGCATTCCGTCATCCAGGGTTCCCTACTATGTCACAGAAAGCCAAATCACTATTTTACTGGCCTACAATGCTTACAGATATAAAAAGCACATAACTAATTGTAACACGTGTCATGAAAACAAGGGATACACTAAGACACCTGTCAGTTTAAGGGCCTATCCTGTGCCAAATCAATCCTTGAAAGAATATACATAGAATTATTAACAGAATTACGAGTTTGACAGAGGGAATAAAAACACGTCTTAGTGTTAATAGTTCCTTGACACGTTATATAGAATTAATAGCACCAAAAAACAAACACCGCAATTGAATGCATTAGAAATATTTATGAGTGCTAAATCAGTAAACATGGAATTCAACACATGATAATCTGACTCGGTGGTGTAAATCAATAATAATCTCCTAACACGTGGTGTGAATTCCTTTCCATTAAGAAAACCAATAATATATTTTATCACCCAGAGTCAATCGGT
This sequence comes from Macrobrachium nipponense, assembly GCF_015104395.2. Lineage (NCBI taxonomy): Eukaryota > Metazoa > Arthropoda > Malacostraca > Decapoda > Palaemonidae > Macrobrachium > Macrobrachium nipponense. Next base: position 1,552,129 of record NC_061102.1, on the reverse strand, counting down.
TTGGTAGAATAACTGATAATTAAATAGGAAGTGTCAATGTCTTACGAGTTACAACTCGTGATATTGGATCCGAACTGGTTTATAGCGGTTCTCACGGTTTTAAATACCTTTATCATTTATATCTTGTATCTATAGAATTGATGCCGCAAGTAGCCTTATACGGTACGCCGCTAGAACACTTTTCCATATATTCAAGCCAACCATTAATTTATCAAATATATATAAAAAAAAAATATATAAATAAATAAATATAAAAAAAATAAGATAAATATGGATACAAGTGGAGTCAATATAATACACTCGTAAGAGTCGGAAGGGTTAACAATAATAATAAAAAAGGAATCACGATAATATCAATAGCAAAAACGTAACCATTAAATATCCAAATATATATGCGTAAAGATTTAAACTCTAACTTAACGCTTTAGTAATGACAAATAAGCTAAAAGTTCAAACACATATCCAAAACCTACTGACATATTGTCTGTCCCGGTGATTTATATTCGTAGTCACAAAAAATAATAATAATAATAAATAAATAAATAAAAAAAAAATAAATAAAAGAGATTTTAAAGTCAGGAAGTCTAGAAGTGAAAATGTTATCTATGAAATACTCCATATGAATCTTATACAGGGCTAATAATATATATAGAATTTGTATGGAAACTTTCTCATTAGTTTCAATAAGGAATATTTAATTTAAACATAATCATGCAGTTTTCAACATGAAACTAATATATTGTTCAATTTTGGTACTGTTTTTTTTTTTTCAGACATTCTCATGTGGGTCGAGTATTAAAAAAACAAAAAACAAAAAATTTATCCTAAAGTCGTATCTCTTACAGCAAGTAAACGTAACTCTTAGCTGGCGAGAGCAATCTCCTGCCAAGTGACGACGTCATCATTGCCGTATCAGCATTTGTTCCTTTTAACCTCAATAATCTGCTTGCACAGGCTTCATCTCGCGCTTGCAAAAGCAGATTGACTGGAGAAAGGAATGCTTAGCCCGAACTTCTCATGGGCAAGGCAGACGTTAGGTACAGGTGTCTATCGGTATGCGCAATGCAACTTGCAATCATTTTAAAATTAATAAACAAAATAAGGAAAAAGATTTCTATAACATCAAATGAATTAATTTTTCTGAACCTCATAGACATTTAGAAGTATCAAGATATGTATATATGAAATATTTACTTGCAACATTAGCCTATTACAATTCAAGTAAAACATTCATGGAAAATGTACATTTCTTGGAAAACCCAAGTTTATTTAGAAATTAGTTACATAGTTGGTTTTTTTCGTTGCATCTCCTACCTATTAATAAAGTTTTAAAAAAAATTAACCTCAGAGGATGCGCACGAGAAAATTGAATATGAAACTTTTGTTAGGGCACATAGAATCATGATTAATATTCTCTTTGACTCTTATGCTGCCTGGCAATCTTACAAATAGCTCCATTTTCCACTTCTTGTCTAGTAACTTACTACCAGTAATATCGAATTTCTTTGAGATTCGTAATGATATCTATTTATTTTTTATAATTATGGATATTTTTACAAGTCATCATAGACTTGGATAGGTTCACTCATTGTTAATGCCATGGATAAAAAAGTTTGTACAGCGGACTCTTTTGAATTCCAAAATATCAGCGAATTCATCGGGGGTTACGTCTGGTCTAAATGGCTCTCTCCCCTCTCGTATTTGGAGTTGTCTGAATTTACTTTGCCCTTGTGACAAGTATAATTTCACTTGCAGGCTGATTAATGGAACCTGGTTACAGTATCCTGCAGTACGAGAGTTTTCACATCGCAACTTCAAAAATCGTTCGTCGCAGCGGAACGACTACAGTCAAGTAACAACCGCCTACAATGTGAAAGGAATTTCATGGACTTCTTCGACCGACACCGTATCTCGTCGTTAATCTCGTTTTAATGCGGAATGCTCCGGCGGCTGTCGGAATCGACTACGAATGGGACATACTTCCGACAATTACGACCCGAAGGATATCAACTCTACTTGCTGGCGAAGGACTCGTGCTGGGGATGTTTTTATTCATCGCGAACGTAATCGTGTAGCTTAGGATGCAGAGAATAAGTATGAGCGCAAAAATAGAACGTTGGACCCGCCCAGGCAAATTTTTCCCTTGTTTTGGAACCATTGAAAAAGGCCGTTTCATTGGCTATAGGTGGATGGCTGGAACTGTGTAATGGACGAAAAGTTGTTCGAAAGCTAGTTAAAAGTGAAGTAGTATAACCTCGTCAGTATCCTATATATATAAAGTATCATGTATCCTATATATAATTGATCATAAATAACAGAGTCGAAATATATCTTTGCGTGTACGCAATAGGAATATCTTATATAAAGATCATAAATAACAGAATCGAAATATATTTTTTGCGTGTACGCACTAGGAATCTATATATAAATGATCATAAATAACAGAATCTAACTATATCTTTGCGTGTACGCAATAGGAATCTATTTAAAGTGCACATATATTAATCATAATTATATGAATCCATATACATATGTATAAACAAATCAGGTAGCCTATAATCAATCAGTTACCTTTTACCTTAACAATATCCGCAGATATATAACAGTTAGCATACAAAGCCAACGAATCAATCAGCATAAACATTAATAATTTTATCAATTCATATATGAAATTTTTTATCAGTTAAAATATGATTTTTATCATGTTAATCTTCATTCTATGCAATTATCAGAGTACATTAGATTTTCTGTAGCATAAGTATCTTAAAGAGATGAAGTGAAAAGCTGTATCATTATATATCCTGTGGATCACTATTATTTACCAATATCATTGTTTTTATTTATTACTTGAATCAATTCATGTACACCATGAATTTTATTTACTATATATATATATATATTCACATAGTGTCTGTATCACACTCCTATAAGTCAAATGCCAGCCAGTTTGAGTAATATTCAGTAGTTGGTTTTGGTAGCTGACGAGCTAATGTAAGTGTTTACATAATAAAATATGGAATGTTAGTCCATATATAAAAGATTGCTTGCAGGAATGTGATCAGACTAGAGACGCTAAAGATGACGTATACAATAAGTATGTAGGCTAAGTTGACATGCCGTCATCTGTGTCATTCATTTGTGAAACAGTCCAAGCTCCCTGCTTGAGACAACTACCCCGACCATTATTCAAACGGCCTACGTGATCTCTAGCGTGTCTCATTGATGTGTGTTCGTATGAAACTATGTCATTGTATGTATGTTCATATGTTCGAACTACTGTCTGTTCCTTCATAACTTGTAACAGAGATGGTAGACAGGCAGAAGAGAGTTAGCTATCGTTCCTTCATAACTTGTAACAGAGATGGTAGACATGCAGAAGAGAGTTAGCTATCGTCATTAGAAGACCTGTACCTCTTTACCTAAGCTTTATCATGTAGAGAATAGGATTAGCCATCATCATTGGCAGAAGCGATCAAGCTATCGTTATTAGAAGACTTGTACAATCATATCTGATCTTCAGCATGTAAACTTTCAGAAGAAATTATATCTATTTTTATACTTCATTTTTCTACAAGAACCTCCGAACCATGAGTTTAACACATCGTCGTAAAGATAATACCGACTTCGTAAGTGATCTACAAAACCCAGACACTCCATTGAAGATGGAAGTGCAATACCAACCGACTTAGCGTATAGATTATCGCAAGTCTAACATTACCTCATAGGGCGCCTTATCATACAAGGCACAAGCCCTAATATATATATATATATATATATATATATATATATATATATATATATATATATATATATATATATATATAGAGAGAGAGAGAGAGAGAGAGAGAGAGAGAGAGAGAGAGAGAGTTCTTTTTTTAATAGCCTTACAACCATATAAAGTTCAGAATGTTACTCTGCATTTTCTTGAGCATGATCATGTATTCGATAAAGGTGAAGTTCATTAAGCATTTGCCTTTTTTTTTTTATCTTCATAAAGCAGTAGTTCTTTTTATTGTTAAAAAATGGTACTGAACCTCTTGCCGTTTGAAATGAACTAAAACTCACCACAATGAATAAATTCTACAAAAGCGTATAATTAAACTTTATCAAACGTTGTATGATTCTTCGGTATATCAATTGATATTCCCTTCATTTCCTCTATACAGAGATTAATACGGACAATAAATGTATTCTTTTCATAGATAAGTCCAATACCTTTTTTAATTCATTTCTATTATGCAAATACTCCCTGTTCAATTGATGCATTATGCATTCAGAGTCGCCCTTAAAACTTTTATCCACTCATTCAGAAACTTTTGCGTCGGTGATTTTAGAAGTTTAACAATAATCCGCGAATAAATGCGAATATAAAATAACTTTTTTAGTTTTTATTAAAAGAAGATACTATCGAGATGGCTTTGTCTGTCCGTCTACACTTTTTCTGACCGCACTTTTTCTTTCCGTCCTCAGATCTTAAAACCTACAGAGGCTAGAGGGCTCCAAATTGGTACGTTGGTCATCCAGCTTCCAGTCATCAAACATACCAAATTGCAGCCTTCTAGCCTCAGTAGAGTTTATGATATTTAAGGTTAAAGTTAGAAATAACCATACGTCTGGCAACCCTATATAATAGGCCACACCTAGCCATGATTAAATAATGGATACGGGTCTGTAAGTGAGTAACTATGATCAGAGACATCATATTTCATTCTTACAAAATTATTTCATTCTTGATAAATAACTGCCTGAAGATGACAAAAATATAATATAAACTTTTCTGTCTTTTTTTTTTTTAAATAATTTTGTCTATCAAATTTATTTTCTATAAAATACGGATGATTTTAAAAGATTTGACTTTTGGAATCTGTTGAGATATAATGAAGTAATTGTGAAAATGATGGTCTCAATAATAATAATAATAATAATAATAATAATGATAATAATAATAATAATAATAATAATAATTATAACAATGAAGGCTGAATTAGCTCACGGACTTATGCAGACGAGTGTGCTCTAGAAACGGCGCACATAGTAAGAAAAGTGATGGACTCCTTACAAGGAGGCAGGATGCAACCCGGAACCCCACACTGTAAATACCACCCAGTTTGAATTAGAGGACCGTGATAGGCTAATAATGATAATAATAATAATAATATAATAATAATAATAATAATAATAAAAATAATAGGTCGTCAAATGATGGTTAAGCAACATTGAGGCTGGTCAGTTGCTGGATGGGTGACCGCTCTCCTCGGCATTGATTCCTTGGGATAGGATCTTTACCATAATTTCCTCAGTCTACTCAGCTGTAAATGAGTACCTATTCCTTATGAGGTAGGGTCCAGCTATGGGTTAAATAGCAAAACTCAGCAATCATGGAAAGGGATGAGAATTAAACGACAACGACGTAAATGGAACCTCTGGCAAAAGAGGAGCTTGGTCTGGCAGCCAGTATTCAGCCCAATTGAAGGGGAGGGATGGTCTGTACTTGGAGGTCGTCATCCAGCAACTGACCACCACAACGACATTAACCAACAACCAGAGACTGGAGCTACAGAGGGAAACCAGAGGAAGAAATGGACGAGAGAAGAAATAAGGAAATATGGAGATGCTACATCAGAAGCAACCCGACGGAGAGAGGATATAGAAGAAGGTTGTCAACATCTGGAATGAGAGAATAACACCCCCAAACAGAGCAGAGGCTGGCAGACCAAGTAAGGAACATAAAGAAAAAGAGCTGGCTCTCCCCAACAGAAAGAGAGGAACTTGGAAAGGAAATGACACACGGCAACGAATTACAAGAAGATGAACTGAGAGACGATGCCACAGAAGACGACAGGGATGATGAAGTATCAAACAACGACACAGAAAGAAACCCCGACGAAGTAACAGAGAGGACGGAATGGGTGGAAAAGATCAGACAATGGATGGAGCCATATACAGAGACAACAAACATCCCCTCCATGAAAGCCTACAACACCAAGAAATTAAAGGAGAAAACAAGTGAGGTCAATGAAATAATGAGACTAATACACCACCAATTTCACAGAAAACAAATAACTTGAGATATTGTCATGGTAAGCGCTTCATAGCAAAGAATTACGAGTTAAAGGAAAGGAAAACGCATCTTCGAGAAGTTCTGCAGCAAGGAGGCATTCGTGCAGGTGTTGGAGGTGCCTGTTCTCACGATTGTTCTGGAATCGTCGGGCGTGTTGGGGAAAACAACAGGCGCCGAAGTGTCGTCAGAAACGTAGCGATTTCTGATGTAATACTTCGTCCAGATCCTTCTAAGAAGTTCTAATAATCTCGGGAGCCTGTGACGTTCATGCTCCGCCTCCCCCATGGGCCACGCCACCAGGTCACCGTATAAATACGACTGACAAAGTAGGAGGAAGCAGATCATCAGTAAAAGCTACAGATCCGATTATCAGTGAGAGATCAGCAGCAGAGATCGTCAGAGAGAGATAAGAGAAGAAGGAACCAACGAAGGATCAGAGAGGAAAAGTCGCTCGAGAGTTGGTTGAATTCTGGTCAAGTTGTCGTCAGGAGTGTACGACCGAGGCATTTCGACGTAGAGCAAGACTTCAGAGAAGAAACGTTTTACAAAAGGTTTTGAGGAGTTCCTGCCCTTCAAGTATCAAGAATAGACATTGTTTTCTGCAATACGGTGTCAAGAAGACGTTTACAATTACAGTTCTCCTTTGTGCAGCCATCACTTTTAGTTGCAAAGCTGGCCAGCAAGTATTTGAATTACCTTTTTGCCTTTTTTATGTAAATAGGAGATACCATTCTGCATTTACCTTTATTAGTAAGCTTGTAAATAAACCTTTGTTGTGTTAGTGTTTCTTTCTATATTCGTATCCCCAGTTTCAACTGTTGGTGTTGAATTCTTTTTGTTTAACATAATATCAAACTTGGAGCGGACCTCTCGGTTCATAACACATATACAGAAGGAAGATTAGCAGCAGAACTGATAGGGACACGAACACCAACACCACCAGCAAAACCAACCCAACAAAAAAACAAAACAGCAACCGCCTTGGAAAAGGCGCCTGGAAAAGCAAATCATGGTGATGAGATCTGACCTGAGTAAACTGAAAGAGATGGCAGAAAAAAGGCTGAGAAGCAAGAAAACAAGGGAGGAACTGAACGAGAAATACAAAGTACACGAGAGGGGACTAAAGAACACAATAGAAGATGTAAAACAGAGGCTTAAGGCCAAAGCACATAAGATCCAATGATACATGAAGAGGAATAAGTGATACCAACAAAATAAACTATTCGGAACCAACCAGAAAAGACTATACAGCCAACTAAGAGGGGAAGACAACCACAAAGAAATTCCTGAAGCCGAACCAAGTACGAGATTCTGGGAAAACATATGGAGCAATCTGGTATCGCACAACAAACATGCAACATGGCTCCAGGAAGTCAAGGCAGAAGAAACAGGGAGAATAAACTAAAGATTCACTGACATCACAGCAGACACAGTCAGACACCAACTAAAGTAAATATCCAACTGGAAAGCCCCAGGTCCCGATGAAGTCCATGGATACTGGCTCTAAAACTTCAAGGCCCTACACCCACGAATAGCAAAACAACTCCAGCATTGTATCACAAATCACCATGCGCCCAAATGGATGACCACAGGAAGAACATCCTTAGTCCAGAAAGACAAGAGTAAGGGAAATATAGCTAGTAACTACAGGCCTATCACCTGCCTACCAATAATGTGGAAGTTACTAACAGGTATCATCAGCGAAAGGCTATGTAACTACCTAGAGGATACAAACACCATCCCCCACCAACAGAAAGGCTGCAGAAGGAAGTGTAGGGGCACAAAAGACCAACTCCTGATAGACAAAATGGTAATGAAGAACAGTAAGAGAAGGAAAACCAACCTAAGCATGGCATGGATAGACTATAAGAAAACCTTCGACATGATACCACACACATGGCTTATAGAATGCTTGAAAATATATGGGGCAGAGAAAAACACCATCAGCTTCCTCAAAAATACAATGGGCAACTGGAATACAATACTTATAAGCTCTGGAATAAGACTAGCAGAGGTTAATATCAGGAGAGGGATCTTCTAGGACGACTCACTGTCCCCACTACTCTTCGTAGTAGCCATGATTCCCATGACAAAAGTACTGCAGAAGTGGATGCTGCATACCAACTCAAGAAAAGAGGCAACAGAATTAACCATCTGATGTTCATGGACGACATCAAGCTGTATGGTAAGAGCATCAAGGAAATAGATACCCTAATCCAGACTGAAAGGATTGTATCTGGAGACATCAGGATGGAGTTGGAATAGAAAAAATGTCCCTTAGTCAACATGCAAAAGGGCAAAGTAACAATAACTGAAGGGATAAAGCTACCAGATGGGAACAACATCAACACATAGATGAGACGGGATACAAATACCTGGAAATAATGGAAGGAGGGATATAAAACACCAAGAGATGAAGGAAACGATCAGGAAAGATATATGCAGAGACTCAAGGCGATACTCAAGTCAAAACTCAATGCCGAAAAAATATGATAAAAGCCATAAACACATGGCAGTGCCAGTAATCGATACAGCGCAGGAATAGTGGAATGGACGAAGGCAGAACTCTGCAACATAGACCAGAAAACTAGGAAACATCTGACAATACACAAAACACTACACCAAGAGCAATTACGGACAGACTATACATAACACAAAACAAAAGGAAGGAGGGAGAGGACTACTAAGCATAGAGGACTGCGTCAACATCGAGAACAGAGCACTGGGGCAATATCTGAAAACGGTGAAGACGAGTGGCTCAAGAGTGCATGGGAAGAAGGACTGATAAAAGTAGACGAAGACCCACAAATATACAGAGACAGGAGAATGACAAACAGACAGAGGACTGGCACAACAAACCAATGAACGGACAATACATGAGACAGACTAAAGAAACTGGCCAGCGATGACATATGGCAATGGTTACAGAGGGGAGAGCTCAAGAAGGAAACTGAAGGAATGATAACAGGGCACAAGATCCGGCCGTAAGAACCAGAAATATCCAAAGAACGATAGATGGAAATAAACATCTCTCCTATGTGCAATACGAAAATGAGACCATAAACCACATAGCAAGCGAATGTCCGGCACTTGCACAGAACCAGTACAAAAAGAGGCATGATTCAGTGGCAAAAGCCCTCCACTGGAGTCTGTGCAAGAAACACCATTTACCTTGCAGTAATAAGTGGTACAATCACCAACCTGAAGGAGTGATAGAAAACGATCAGCAAAGATCCTCTGGGACTATGGTATCAGAACGATAGACTGATGCGTGCAAATAGACCAGACGTGACGTTGATTGACAAAATCAAGAAGAAAGTAATCACTCATTGATGTCGCAATACCATGGGACACCAGAGTTGAAGAGAAAGGAGGGAAAAAATGGATAAGTATCAAGACCTGAAAATAGAAATAAGAAGGATATGGGATATGCCAGTGGAAATTGTACCCATAATCATAGGAACACTAGGCACAATCCTATGATCCCTGAAAAGGAATCTGGAAAAACTAGAGGTCAAAGAAGCTCTAGAACTCATGCAGAATAGTGTGATCCTAGAAACGGCGCACATAGTAAGAAAAGTGATGGGACTCCTAAGGAGGCAGGATGCAACCCGGAACCCCCCACTATAAATACCACCAGTCGAATTGGAGGACTGTGATAAACCAACTCCCCCCCCAAAAAAAAAAAAAAAAAAATAATAATAATCATAATAATAATAATAACAACAATAATAATAATAATAATAATAATAATAATAATTCGTTCCGAGTTTTTTACTTAAACTCGTCAATCACACTATAGAATTGAACCAGTACAAAATGAGGCATGATTCAATGTCAAAAGCCCTCCACTGGAGCCAGTGCAAGAAACATCAGCTACCTTGCAGAAATAAGTGGTGCGAGCACCAACCTGAAGGAGTGATAGAAAACGATTAGGCAAAGATCCTCTGGGATTATGGTATCAGAACAGATAGGGTGATACGAGCAAAATAGACCAGACGTGACGTTGATTGACAAAATTAAGAAGAAAGTATCACTCATTGATGTCGCAAAACCATGGGACACCAGAGTTGAAGAGAAAGAAAGGGAAAAAATGGATATGTATTAAGACCTGAAAATAGAAATAAGAAGGATATGTGATATGCCAGTGAAAATTGTATCCATAATCATAGGAACACTAGGGACGATCCCAAGATCCCTGAAAAGGAATCTGGAAAAAACTATAGGCTGAAGTAGCTCCAGGATTCATGCAGAAGAGTGTGATCCTAGAAACGGCGCACAGAGTAAGAAAAGTGATGAACTCATAAGAAGGCAGGATGCAACCCGGAACCCCACACTGTAAATACCACCCAGTCGAATTGGATAGCTGTGATAGACACACACAAAAAAAGAAAAAAAAAATAATAATTAACAAATACTCAACAGTAGTAAGAGTCCTGAAATGGGGAAACGAATCCACAGTTATGTATGCTTACGTATATTTAAAAAGAAATCAGTGCAGAGAGCTTTCGGGAATTTGTTCGAGCTGTATATGTGGATTTGCTTCTCTATAATAATAATAATAATAATAATAATAATAATAATAATAATATAATAATAATAATAGTTTGGAAAGAAGACCCTCTTTTAAACAAATTCTGTTTGAATAAAAATGGCAGAATTCAGCGAATTAATCTTCCAATATATTATCTTTTCTATTTTTCTTATTACTCGCTTTTCTGGCTCAGCGATACTTCTTGATAACTAGCAATATTCAGCATTATTCCTAATATGAATATTGGCCAATTATTAAGATCTATCGCTGAGCCAGAAAAATCGAGTAATAAGAAAAATAGAAAAGATAATATATTAAAAGATTAATTTGCTGAATTCTGCCATTTTATTCAACAGAATAATAATAATAATAATAATAATAATAATAATAATAATAATAATAATAATAATAATAATAATAATAATAATAATAATAAGGAAGGAGGCCTTCTCTGAGGGCAGTAGCATTGAATACAATAGCTGTTTCAACGGCATTTAATTTATATAGAATCTTCTCAATTCTTCTTATGATCTTCTTCTCGTCAGCATGTAGCTGGTGTATTAAGTTTTCCTAAGGACATGTAAAGATTTTTCATTTGTCTTAGGTTTATTCCTCTAACGTGTCGACAGCGCACAGGCAGTCATCTATGAGAGTATACAGTAAAGTGAATTAAGATACGTTTTACAAGTATTTATAACATGCAAGGTCGTGTACAATCGGTGGGCGGGTCGATGAGCAGGGATTTTAATTGGCCGTTGGATGGTAACGAAATCTTTCCCTGAGGCGATGAGACCTGCGAAGTCTGGCCGGAGTTATTAGCGTGGGTTGGGTGTTGGTTGGGGTACCTACCTCTTGGGCGGCAGGTACTGCTGCATTCTGTACAGATGACACATCTTCCGCTCGTTCTCTCTCGCTTCTTCCTCTCTTTCTCTGTCTCTCAGTTTTCTTTCTTTCTCTCTCTGCAAATTCCTCTCTCCTCTCTCTCTCGTTCGTTTATTCTTATTCTCTCTCTTTCTCTCTCTCTCTCTTTCTTCTTTCTCTCTCTGCTTGTTCCTCTCTCTCTCTTCTCTATCTCTCTCTTTCTCTCTCCCTCTCTCTCTCTGTCTCCCCCCTCGATCTCTCCTCTCTCTCTCGTGGCGGTATACGGAGTCGGATGGTTTCTTGTGCTATTTCTTCTTATGATGGTAGGAAGAAATTCTGTTTCTTTTACCGTGTTGATAGTCGGCTTTTTCTCTAATATGTGTAATGCTTCAAGGTAACGTAGGCGTTTCCGGTCAGGTGCTTGGTCAATAATTTTTATGTTCGTTATAAGTTCAGCTCTTTCTGGTCTCCTGTTATGTTGTTCCCTGTAGTGATTGAAAATGGCCCCTTCTTGAAGGTGGCAGGAAAGTCGCTTGGAGAGTCTGGTGGTGGTCATCCCGATATAAGAATGGTGGCATCCATCCACCGAGCATGTGAATTCGTAGATGACACCCCTTCTCTTCAAAGACGTTTCTGGGGGCGCTGGGTTGTTTTTAAGAAGCAGCTGGCTGGTTTTCATGTTTTTGTAATAAATTATGAGGCTAATTTTATCACTTTCTGTAGTGGGGGAGACATTTTCGCTGATTATTTTCCTTATAGCCTTTTCGTCTTCCAAATATTTGTGGTGCATATGATTTTTATAAAATATCTTTATAGCTCCACTTTGGTTGTTAGTTTCGGTCGTTCTTTCCTGGTGCCATTTATTTATGGAGTCCCTCGTTTGGCGTTCGACCATGCGGTTTGAGAAGTTATTGTTGATGAGGACTTGTGTAGACCTTTCGATCTCACTGGTGGTTTCTCTCCACGTGGAACAGTGTGTAAGGGCGCGGCGGACGAAGGCATCTACCACCGATCTTTTATACCTGTCTGGGCACTCGCTGGACCCATTAAGGCATAGACCTGGGTTTGTGGGTTTCTTGTAAACCGTGGTGGTGTATCCCGTAGGGGTCTGCTGTACCCGAACGTCCAGGAAGGGTAGGGCACCGTCTACGCTGCGTTCACACGTGAAGTGGAGGACGGAGCATTCTTCGAAAGTCTTTCTTAAAGTTTCAAGGTCCTCTTCTCTGTCAACTCTTATGAAGGTGTCGTCTATGTAGCGGTAGTATTGATTGAGGGCAGGGGATCTTATTGAAAACCCTTTCTTCGACGACACTCATATAGAAGTTGGCAAATAGGACCCCTAATGGGGATCCCATTGCCACGCCGTCAATCTGGCAATAAGATGTCCTCTGGGTTGTGAAAGGTGCCTTCTTAGTGCATATTTCAAGAAGGGCTTTTAGGGCTTCCTCTGGGATGTTCAAAGCCTGTGTGTCCTCACATCTATACACTCTGTCGAGGATATGTTCAATCGTCTCGTCGACTGGAACGTTCGTGAAGAGGCTCTCGACGTCAAGAGAGGCGATGATACCTGTAGCGGAGAGTCTCGGAGTTTACATAAAAAGTCGGTAGACGACTGTAGACAATACCTTTCTGGGATATATGGCGTAAAGGAGTTCGTTGAGTCCTCTTCGCGATTTTGTAAGTTGGGGTTGGGATTTGGCTTATAATAGGGCGAAGAGGATTACCAGGCTTGTGGGTTTTTACGGTGCCGTAAATATACCCTGGATTAAAGTCACCCTGGGCAAGGGGAAGCCTGGGAGCATTCCTAGCGGCATGGATTCTTTCGACCGTCCTATTAATGTCTCGTCGGATGTCTTCGATGGGGTTCTTGGGTGGTATTAAGGGGAGGCTTTTCCTCGAGGATGAGCAGCGCTTTCTAGGAGACGCAGACGTCGTGGGCCAGGTGCTCTCCCGATGATCTTAATATTCCTGACAATGTCGTCGCTCTGACCGTACTCAAGAGCTCGCAACACCACGATAAAAGGAGATGGACTCGCCACTGGCATTATACGGGCTGCTCTGTGAGCAAGAGCCCGTGCTGGCACAAGGCCAGCTTAATCTTAAACAACAAACCACGGCATTTCAGTTCCCTCAGCAGTTATCGCTTGATAATGTCCTGTCAATCAGGAGGAAACGTCGCGTTAGAGAGAGAGAGAGAGAGAGAGAGAGAGAGAGCGAGAGAGAGAGAGAGAGAGAGAATTGTATAAGCAATAATAAATCAAATGACTCAACCGAATTTTACCATGCCCTTTGGTTGCGTTGCTCGCCAGTCTAAGCAACAACGAGAAGCCATCATCAGAAAGATAGAGAAGACTCTTAATAAGATTAATAGTGCTGAAGCAGCAGTCATTTTTAACAAAATAATAATAATAATAATAATAATAATAATAATAATAATAATAAAATAATAATAATAATAATAATAATAATAGTAACTGGTCGACCAAGTGCTCATTAATATCCATCAGCCTCCTCTGCTACTGTGGCCATTTTATGTTCAAACCTGCGACGGATACGACAAAACACATCTTTGTCAGAACACAGAAAATCAAAGAAGTGGCCCCTCGCAATTGTGCTTCGTGTATTCAGTCATTAAACACTGACTGTATTGCGTAGGATACTATGGTAGATTTACATCAACCGTGCATTTGAAGTCTAGGCCAGTCCCTTACGACGCTCCTGATTGGCTGTTGATAAGCCACTCACAAGGCTAGAAAACTCTCAGTCTATCTCGAAAGTTCACATGGGTAGGGTCTATATTCCATCTTACTGAGGTATACATCTTTCAGGAAAGGTGGATCATACATCCTGCCTACGTGAACTCTCGAGAGAGACTGAGAGTTTCCAGCCATGTGAGTGGCTTATCAACAGCCAATCAGGATCATCGTAAGATAAGGGACGGGCCTAGACATCAAATGCACGGTTGATGTGAATCTACTATAGCGTAGGAAGTCTCTTTGAAGCCGGATACATAAAACCAGCGACCTACTTCGCGTGTCCCTGTTACTTGTGTTCAATGAGCACTTGTGGGAGTGATCGTCAGAGCACAAGAAAAGCATTCAGATAAATCAACCAAATATATAGACACAAAGTCCATAAAGTTTCAGTACCACTACAAGTATTTATTGCTCAGAAACCGTAAAACATAGAGAAATACAGTTTCTTTTGTAGAATGAAGTGCTCTGAATGTAAACTTCAGGAAATGTAGAGCATTCTACAAAATATTGCATTACTCTATGTTATATGGGTTCAGAGCAATAAATACTTGTCATGGTACCGGGACTTTATGGACACTCTGTACAGAAATAAAATTTAACTGAGAATAAATATTACATACGATAGATAGCGATAACCAGAAAGTTTAATGAATAAATGCATCGCATAAAATGTATATATATATATATATATATATATATATTATATATATATATATATATATATAAATATATAGATATATATATATATATATATATATATATATATATATAATCTATATATATATATAGTATATATACAACTATATATATATATATATATATAAATATATATATATATATATATATATATACTATATATATAGTGATATAGATATATATATATATATATAAAGATATATATATATATATATATATATATATATATATATATGTTCCAGTATTAGAGAAAACGTGACTTCAAACAAACACACATACGTTGCCTACGAAATCCAAATACCCTTAACAAAAGTAACAACATAGATGATCTCATCAATTGAAACGCAGGAGATAAAGTAAAATTTTTAAAGGTAGAGTACATAACGATACAGACCTTGCAATAACATCACTTAGTGTCCATTAACAAGAAGGGATACATACGTTTCCAAAACTTCTAATTGGCAATAGTGATTTTCGCGTTTGAAATTCCATGGTATTTTTTTTCCATGCTTCTACTTCCCCTTCAAGTGTTGGTGACGAAGGAATATACTGCGCCCCCCTACAGTCAGTCTAGTCAAAGCCTGTTGCTAAAACTTAGCATTTTTTTTTTTTTTATTTATTTCTCCATTTTTGTGTCTCATCAGTATACTCTATTTTTTGCATCACTTCTTGCAGGACTGTTGGTCTTGCACCAACTCCTAAACACTTATTTTTTATTTTTCATTTATTCAGTTATTTTTATTTTCATGGTATTCCTCTCATTAATATATAATTTTTTACATTGATTTTGTATAAGTTTATAAAGGGATTGATAGTCGATTAGTTTAACTTTATCTGTATTCTTGCACTTAAATCTAGGGCCAACTCCCAAACACTCAGCTCTTATTTTTGTTGTTTTATTTTATTATTCAATTATTATATTTTGTGGTACTCCCCTCCACTACTTTATTTCGGTATCATTTTATATAGAGATTCATAGTCCTTTACTTTAACTTCATCTGCATTCTTTATTATAACATATATATATATATATATATATATATATATATATATATATATATATATATATATATATATATATATATATATATTATATATATACTTTTTAAAAACTGTAAAATTTTTAATACGAGTTATGCATGAACAGCTGATTAGTACAATCTTCATCGAGGGGCATTTGAAATAATGTATTCTATGCTGTTTCCCAAGGTATTAAGAATTGTTTTTTAAAGTTATTGATTTCATTGGAGTTTTGCATGAAAAACTGATTAGTACAATCTTCATCGAGGCTCAAGTCAAAATAATGAACTCTACTTTGTTTCCCAAGGTATTAAGATTTGTTTATTTTTAAGTAATTGATTACATTAAAAATTATTAAAACCTTTCAAAGTGACGTACAAGAGTAATATGAAAATAATTGGCACAGGTGTTTACGGAATTGTTATAACTTGCAATTTGTTTTTTCGAGTTTATGCAGATTTATTGAGATAGAGATAAATAAAACCGGAAACGTACTAATCCCGCCTTCCAACTGAATTAATAAGTCTGACAAACGGCGAAGGAATAGATGACGTTTAAAGTGCTCGCAGGTAGCCATGCAGGGTGGAATGCATAATTCTAAAAAAAAAGTAAGAAACAAAAAAAAAAAAAAAAAAGACATCTCGTCTCGTAAGAAAATTAAAATGATCAAGATTTTCGAGATAAATTAACCCACTTAATAAAGATGTTTCTTTTTCTCTTTCTATATGCATGATACTTCCCCTGCTGCGCCGTACTTTGTTTTTATATACAAGTAATTTAGATGACCGTGGGCCACATAACTTACTGGCGTCACGTAAATGAGAAAATATAAAAATGCGAAGAGAATGGTTTTCAGTCAAATTTATATACCATGGGTTTTCTTGGAACGATATAATAAGTGCACTAAAAATACGCGAACTCCGTCGTAACTACTTAATCTACTGATTATTATAATGCGTTTCATTTTTCATCGAATAACTTTTTTTTTATAACAGTGACCTCTCACTTCGTTTGATAAACAAAATCAGCATGCAAAGATATATATATATATATATATATATATATATATATATATATATATATATATATATATATATATATATATATATATATATATACATATATATATA
>NC_061102.1:1521646-1524146 GCF_015104395.2 Macrobrachium nipponense | reverse complement strand
AACAAAAGTACTACAGAAGATGGATGCCGGGTGTACACTCAAGAATAGAGGCAACAGAATCAACCATCTGATGTTCATGGACGACATCAAGCTGTATGGTAA
Source organism: Macrobrachium nipponense (assembly GCF_015104395.2). Classification (NCBI taxonomy): domain Eukaryota; kingdom Metazoa; phylum Arthropoda; class Malacostraca; order Decapoda; family Palaemonidae; genus Macrobrachium; species Macrobrachium nipponense. Next base: position 1,524,044 of record NC_061102.1, on the reverse strand, counting down.
GAGCATGCAATGAAATAGATACCCTAATCCAAACTGTAAGGATTGTAATCTGGGGACATCTGGATGGAGTTTGGAATAGAAAAATGCGCCTTAGTCAACATACAAAAAGGCAAAGTAACGAGAACTGAAGGGATATAAGCTACCAGATGGGAGCAACATCAAACACATAGATGAGACAGGATACAAATACCTGGAATAATGGAAGGAGGGGATATAAAACACAAGAGATGAAGGACACGATCAGGAAAGAATATATGCAGAGACTCAAGGCGATACTCAAGTCAAAAAACTCAACGCCGGAAATATTGATAAAAGCCATAAACACATGGGCAGTGCCAGTAATCAAGATACCAGCGCAGGAATAGTGGAATTGACGAAGGCAGAACTCTGCAGCATAGATCAGAAAACAGGAAACATATGACAATACAGCACTACACCCAAGAGCAAATACGGACAGACTATACATAACACGAAAGGAAGGAGGGAGAGGACTACTAAGTATAGAGGACTGCGTCAACATCGAGAACAGAGCACTGGGGGCAATATCTTGAAAACCAGTGAGACGAGTGGCTAAAGAGTGCATGGGAAGAAGACAATAAAAGTAGACGAAGACCCAGAGATATACAGAGACAGGAGAAAGACAGACAGAACAGAGGACTGGCACAACAAACCAATGCACGGACAATACATGAGTCAGACTAAAGAACTAGCCAGCGATGACAATGGCAATGGCTACAGAGGGGAGAGCTAAAGAAGGAAACTGAAGGAATGATAACAGCGGCACAAGATCAGGCCCTAAGAACCAGATATGTTCAAAGAACGATAGATGGAATAACATCTCTCCCATATGTAGGAAGTGCAATACGAAAATGAAACCATAAACCATAGCAAGCGAATGCCCGGCACTTGCACAGACCAGTACAAAAAGAGGCATGATTCAGTAGCAAAAGCCCTCCACTGGAGCCTGTGCAAGAAACATCAGCTACCTTGCAGTAATAAGTGGTACGAGCATCAACCTGAGGGAGTGATAGAAAACGATCAGGCAAAGATCCTATGGGACTATGGTATCAGAACGGATAGGGTGATACATGCAAACAGACCAGACGTGACGTTGATTGACAAAGTCAAGAAGAAAGTTATCACTCATTGATGTCGCAATACCATGGGACACCAGAGTTGAAGAGAAAGAGAGGGAAAAAATGGATAAGTATCAAGATCTGAAAATAGAAATAAGAAGGATATGGGATATGCCAGTGGAAATCGTACCCATAATCATAGGATGCACTAGGCACGATCCCAAGATCCCTGAAAAGGATTCTAGAAAAAACTAGAGGCTGAAGTAGCTCCAGGACTCATGCAGAAGAGTGTGATCCTAGAAACGCATACATAGTAAGAAAAGTGATGGACTCCTAAGGAGGTCAGGATGCAACCCGGAACCCCGCACTATAAATACCACCCAGTCGAATTGGAGGACTGTGATAGAGCAAAAAAAAAAAAAAAAAAAAAAAAAAATAATAATAATGATAATAATAATAATTATGTGTTTTTGTGACTCCATAAATAAGGAAAAGTGGAAATAAATGAAAGCTAGACTTTGGATACGCAAAAGATGTTACGATTGAGAAATAGTCAACCTAAAAAATAAACCAACAATGCAATAAGTTCAAATACCATTCTAGGAGCACGGTAATACTTTATCTATATATATACTATATCTATATATATATATATATATATATATATATATATATATATATATATATATATATATATATATAATATATATATTATATATATACATATATATATATATATATATATATATATATATATATATATATATATATATATATTATATTACATTAATCCTTCAATATTTGCGATCTTGTTAGTAACCAAAGTCTCGGAACGTTGTGGAAAAATTAAAATGCAAAAGGACGAAACGTTATACCATTCAATACGAACGATAAATAATCATAATAACCTTCTAGAATTACCATAATATATTTTTCCTATCTATCTCATTAATATATAAATAGTCCTCTGTCAATAATCACACAGTCTCCAACACTGTGGAAGCGCACACATTTTAGAGTTTCGCGTTTGTATAGAAAACGTGTAAGATGAAATTTCAATATTGCAGTTATGGACACTCAATGAACCCAGCGTTGAAAAAGTTCATATAATTCAAATTAATCTATTTCTACGACATAAAAGAAAGGAATAAAATGAATGGAAAACGAAAATGAAAATAACGTAATATATTTTCATCAATATTAAGAAATAACGAAAGAAAATCAACTTTTGATAGAGTTGAATACTGATTTTGTTAAGTTTTTCAACGCTCTTGCAAAATTTATGTAAGTAATAAATATGATTGATATGTTATTTGAAATAA
>NC_061102.1:1509146-1516646 GCF_015104395.2 Macrobrachium nipponense | reverse complement strand
AGCATATTATATATTATTATTATTATTATTATTTATTATTATTATTATTATTATTTTATTTTATTATTATTATTATTATTATTATTATTTATATTTTCATCGATATATCTACCTATTGGCAGTTTTATTCTTGAGGTATGTTATTATTCTTATTATTACTATTATAGATTTAACAGTACGGTATCCCATTGCCACTTAATTACTTGACCCAAATGATAATGGCGAATGCTGACACAAAAACCAGGAAAAAATACCAGACTGCTGTTTATCCAGTGACTCTGCTTTTCCATATCCTTTGATGGTACTACATACATTAACCACTCTATATCCAGTGACGATATAGATAATAAATTCACGCTGTCATACAAATGACTAAAAGTAGCTTTCGAGCATCAAAGTTATTGAAATCTAAATCAAATATCATGTCATAATTAACTGAAACGTGACAGTAGGCTTCTTGTTTAGTTTCTTCAAACTGAATTTTGAAACCTATCTTATCGCTTACTCGGGGAGAAAGCCTACATACTACTGTGCTGTTGGTGTTTTTTTTTTTTTTTTTTTTTTTTGTGGGGGTGGGGGGGACGGGGGGACGGGGGATAGGAAAGGTGTATGGAGGAACCTAAAAAGGTCGGAAAAAGATGTTTGGCGTTGAGTTAAAGATACAGGAATTTTATGATAGGGTATTTATGATGTACTTTTAAGAGTGAAACAGTAAAAAAATAATTAATGTGCATGTTAAACAGTACAGAACAATTATTTCTAATAAAATATAGCGCATTTATTTTAATTTTCGTTTGTGAAACAATGTGCTATTTGACTAGATTTTAGCACGCTCGCCAAGTAAGCTGGAGGTCGGATCACGCCTCGTTTGAAATCAATTACTGACATCTTGATACCCGTGAAATTAGTGTTAGTAATGATTGGCTTAAATTCAGTGTAAATATTGTTTCAGTATTGTTCCAGCAGAAATTTTTCATGATAATTTAGTTACCAACCTGGAAATATAAAAAGAAAAAACTGCAGTCTTCCACAACAAATACCTATTATTGCATCAAACAATTTTCTCATTTAAGTTCATTTGCAAGTTTATAGTACTTTACAGTATTTTGTAGCATCAATATAAAAAAAAATATAAGAAAATAAAACTAGCATATATCGTAAATGAGAAACGGAGATCAAAAACAAAAAATGAACGATATGCTGAATGGTCACAAAGGTTACAGTGTCAACGTAGAGCTAGATCTCTTGGCATCGTTTCAGAACAGTACGAAAGTTCGTCATTCGATGGAAATAAAAAAAAAAGAAAACAATTAGGGAAACGTTTATTTGTGTGTAAAATTCACATGAAAAAGAGAGCTGGAGTTTTTAATAATGTGATTTTTCCCCTTTCTTATGTAGTCACCAATTACAGCAGACACGTGAATCAATATCAGGAGGCATTCGAGTAATATTGAAATGATCTATAAAAATGCGATTTACCACGAGAGCTCAATTCTAATTTTTCACCTGAAAATGATCAGTCTTTCGTATCGAATTTTTTTTCCGACACATACCTTTCAATTTGTCCCGGGTTGTACTTTTTATTCCACATAACACGAGAAGAGGAGTGTTGGAAAGCTTTCACTTGGAAGGTAAATAATTGTTCGTTCAGCGTTGCGCGTCAAACGTCAAAATGAGAAAATAGTAGTAGCGTAGGACGGTGACAGGCGCCCTCACTGATAAAGCGACGACCCTTCGGGGAAAAAGAAGGAGACCTATTAAATGGTTGCTGGTCGCTTTCGGTAGAAAAGAAATGAAAAAGGCGTGCGATTGGAGAGGATGTGTACCTGGTACCTGGACGATGCCGGAGAAATACATTTTTTTTATGTATATTTTATGACTGGAACCCAACTGGGATACTTAAATTTGGTTTGACTAAACTCTACCAGTCTGTTGTTCAAGGGAGTCACAAGATTAATATTTATGGAATTCATCTCTCTCTCTCTCTCTCTCTCTCTCTCTCTCTCTCTCTCTCTCTCTCTCTCTCTCTCTCTCTCTCTCTCCACTTTATTAATCTGTCTATTTATGTATATGTCTACTTATCTATCAGTCTGTCTATTTATCTATCTATCTATCCATACTTATTCGTAAAAGTTACTAATATTTATGGAACTCCTCTCTGTCTCTCTCTCTCTCTCTACTCATCTATTAATCAGTCTATTTATCTATCTGTCTATCTATACCTATTCGTATAGAATTACTCTGTGAATAGATCTTCACATTGAAAATAAACATTACCATTTTATGTAACCTTATTACTTAAAAATAACCAAGAATGATCAGTCTTTGTAAATATGCAAATGAAACGTTGTAATAAATATTACGTTTCATATAACTTTATCGCCAAATACCCAAGAATCATCAGTCTTTGTAAATATGCAATTGAAATGTTACTACGACTATCAACCATTTGCCCAGAAAATTCATCGTTAAATTTTTCAACTGTAAATGACCATTAGCAATTTTTTTTTATTCTACGAATGAAGAGTTATTGTTCACACCCTTCGCAATTTGTTCAGGACCGTGGGAACACTTTCATTTCATAATAACATGAACGAAAGCTTTCGTCCGTAAGATAAATTGTTTGGTTCAGTGACCCGCGTCAAATGTCATGAGGACTCGGGTTGATGATGATGTCGGGTGGTCGGCGTGAGATAAAAAGACCCCTTTGGGCAAAGGACGGTAAGATGCTAAATTGACTTTGTCACTTCGAGAGAAAATGAAAACAGTGTGATTAAAAATAAAAATAAATAAAATAATAATAAAAAAAAAAAGTTTGCCAGAACAATGCCGAACAGTATATTTTGGACGAGACTTTCAGTAACAGAGAGAGAGAGAGAGAGAGAGAGAGAGAGGAGAGAGAGAGTCTACAACTCTTCCAACATTTAAATTCTTTCAGTTTTTCAGTTCCTATAAATACTATGAGTCATTAAAGGGTGAAACAGATGGTAGTGTTGAGTTGATAAGTTATGAAAAAATATAGCTAATTGAAATATCTGGACGAGGCTTTCAGTAACACACACAAAGAGAGAGAGAGAGAGAGAGAGAGAGAGAGAGAGAGAGAGAGAGAGAGAGATATTCTAACAACCCTTTCAACACGTGAATTCTTTCAGTTCCTATAAATACTGTAGTATTGATAGATCACTGTGAGTCATTAACTGTAAGGGGTAGAATAGAAAGTAGTGTGGGGTTAATAAGACGGGAAAATAGATAATTGAAATATCTGAGCGAGACTTTCAGTAACAGCGAGAGAGAGAGAGAGAGAGAGAGAGAGAGAGAGAGAGAAGAGAGAGAGAGAGAGTCTTACAACCCTTTCAACACGTGAATTTTTTCAGCTCCTATAATACTGTAATGTTGATAGATAACTGTGAGTCATTAACTGTAAGGGGTAGAATAGAAAGTAGTGAGGAGTTAGTAAGTCGTGAAAATATATAATTAAAAGGGATACCACTAAAGCACTAGAATTAAAATTATAAATACGACAATGTTTATAAGACTGCTGCTGGTGCGTAAAAAGATGATGTTTTGTGAGCATACATGACAATCATTTTGCAAAATGAAATCATGACATTTTTACGTGGATAATGAGAAGTTTGTTTTTAAAATGCTTTTCTCTTACTGCCTACGTATGTATTCTTGGTATTCTCTTTTCGAGCACAAGCACACACACACATTATATATATGTATTATATTATATATATATATATATAATATATATATATATATAATATATATATATATATATATATATATATTATATATATATATATATATATATGTATTTATCAATTATTGTCTAAAAACGATCGTCCAATTTGAACATTAATCAAACTTTGAAAAAAAAACTTTACGCCTTAATTTAATTAACACGAACTCCAGCAAAAAAAAAAAAAAAAAAAACACATGAACACAAACAGTAACAGCAACAGAAAGAAAAAATAAAAACCACATCCTGTAATGGAAAAGATTTACTCACTGTGATGATTTCTGTTGTTGGAAAAAAGTTGAAAAAATGTGTGGAGTTCAGGCGCTTAGGGTTTGTTTACTATTTTTTTTTATGGTTTTTTTTATTTTTTTTTGATTTACGTGCCGCTGGGGATTTTTGTGAACTTTAGGCTTAGGCACGAGAACAATGGTGATAACGGGGCTTGTTTAGCCGAAAATCGTGACCGGTTTTACGTATATCAGGTTCATTTTTTATTTTGCTCTTTTATTTTCAATTTATCTATTTATTTATCTTTTTTCTTTTTTGCACAGATGGAATAGTATAGGTAAATGAAACCGAAAATAAAGTATCCATAACTCCTCTTGGTGGACAATAACAACGTGCACACATCTTCTCTCTCTCTCTCTCTCTCTCTCTCTCTCTCGTCTCTCTCCTCTCTCTCTCTCTCTCTCTCATCATGTTAAATGTCAATGATATTGGTCAACAGTACATATCTCATTCAATGACATGCTGTTATATATTTTTTTGTATGTGTGTGTGAAAGTAACATTTAGTGCCTTTATAGTTTTATATTTAGACATACACACACACACACACACATACACGCGCACGCACACACACACACACACACACCACACACACACACATATATATATATATATATATATATATATATATATATATATATATATATATATATATATATATCTATATATATAGATATATATATATATATTTATGAAATAATGAGTAATTGACAATATAATTAAGACACAGTTGTGAATGCGATTTTGTATCTTTATTTTCTGAATGGGCGGATGTGATGGGCAGTGACATGCTTAGAAGGTAGAGGTCATCAATTTAACTCTCCATGGAAACAGTGGTCCTAAAAGTGACAAGACAGCTCAGCTTTTGAAATGCTGACACAACCTCTGTCGAATGTTGCTGCCTAAGCAGAACAGACCACATCCTGTGTCCATGCGCGAATGGAAGCAGATATGCTTTCTGAATCTGGTTTGGGGCAGATTCTTGGGCTAGAACAATGATCTGTATAATGATGTCATGAACTTGTGACGAAATTGGTGACGACACTTACTGGGAGTGCTTGAGTGTCTTGTGTGTTAATTTGTGCTTGTGTTTGTGCGAGCTATTTCCCTACATAATGAGAGAGTAAGTTAGCCAAAATGGAGAACGATACAAAGTTGGCAAAGGGCCAAGATGGCTTCTTTGATTGTATTTTTGGTTAAGTGTGTGTAATCTGTGTTGAATGGGTAAGCATACTTATTTTTTAGCCAAAAGTGTGGCTTGACTGTATTTTGAATATTTGTTTCAAAGATGTTCTATTTCATTTGACCTTTTCATTTTGATTTATTATCATTTTGATCTGATAACTTTTTTCTATAACAGTGACCTCTAACTTCCTATGATGAATTCAGCACTCAAAGATGTATATATATATATATATATATATATATATATATATATATATATATATATATATATATATATATATATGTGTGTGTGTGTGTGTGTATATGTATATATATATTATATATATATATATATATATATATATATATATATATATATATATCTATATATATATATATATATATATATATATAAGCAAATTCCACAGGAAAAAGATAGTCAGAAATCCAAGCGCTTTCGTCTTTACTCAGACATTGTCAGGAGATAATGAGGTACAATTGGAGAGAAAGGTCCCAGGTACAACACAAGACCAGAATACCAGATGGTTAATTGTCAAAAGGTAAAATTAAAAGAGATAATCCAGGATTATGGATATCACACGGTCACAAACCTAAACAGATTGACCCTAACCGAAATTACAAAGTTTTCTTTACAGTCCAAAACATGTAAAAACTGAATATATTAATTTTGTTGCTTATATTTATCTACAACTTTTTTCATTATGAAAGCATCAAGTTTAAATAAATATCAAGACTTAGATTTAGAACATTTCTATTATTTGACTTGATGAAACAAGATTCAATGATATTCCTTTTAACTGTGTCATTGCATGGGATTAAGGCTCTTGCTTGACTCCAGTTAATAGGATGGTCTAAATCTCTCATATGTACGAATAATGCATTCGATATTTGCCCAGTTCTCACAGAATACTGATGCTATTTGAGGACGTTGTGAAAAAAGATTTACCGTTTGTCCGTAATAGACTTTATCACACTTTTTGCAAGGAACTTCACTTTAGTAGAATTTTTGATTATTAAACTCTTGACATTAATATTACTGAAAACAACATTTATGTTAAAAAGCTTTAAAATTCTAGGAATATCTAAAAACCTTTCATCATAGGGTATTTATTTTAGAATGTTATTTCTTACTAAATTTAGTTTGTCATTAGTTGAATAAATGTTTTTCTAGCTCTTTTCCATGCCACATCTACAAAAGTCCTTGGGTATTTAAGTTTCATTATAATATCATAAATAGTTTTTAATTTCAGCGTCAATAAACTGCGGGCTATAGACACGTAAAGGCCCTTAGAAACATCCCAGAAAAAACACGAGAATTTAACATTTTGATGGTGATTGGAGTAGTAATGAAACAAAAGAGGCAATGTTAGTTGATTTTCGAAAGACTGAAAAGGTGAAATTTCTATCATTTCTATGGACAGTTACATCAAGAAAATTCAAATTACAATTTCTTTCTTCCTCTACGTTAAATTTTATAGAAGGGACTATAAATTATTGAGATTATTAAGGAATTCCTGGAGATTTTCGTGAACTGGCAAATATAGATGATATCATCCACATATCTAAACCAAATAACTTTTGGGGCAAAATTCTTGGTAAGAGTTTTTGTCCAAAAAAAAAAAAAAATTCCATGTAATATGCTAAGGACAGGAGATAAGGGATTACCCATGGCCATGGCAAACTTTTGTACAAAAAATTCCCCATTAAAACAAAATTTACTATCTTTGATACATAACCTTATGAGATTAATGAGGTTTGCCAAACTTATGGGAATGTCATGACGTTCTAATTCCTCCTCCAAATATTCAAGTAAGTCGTCTACAGGCACTTTTGTAAATAGACAACATCAAAACTAACCATATTAAAATCAAAATTCAAATTTAAACTATTCAATTTGTTTATAAAATCAACATTGTTTTTAACATTCGTGTTAGAAATGTTTCCTACCCAAGGAGCAAGAATTTTTACAAGCCATTTAGATAAATTATACGTAACTGAGCCCACTGAACTAATGATTGGTCTGATAGGGTTTTTTATTTTATGTGTCTTGACTAAACCATACATATAAGGTAGGGAGGCGCATTGCGGTGTAAACTGTTTAATTAAATGGTCCAAGCCCTTCAAAATGGATTTAATTTGTTTATTAAAATGGGAGTTCACTGTGTGTGTAAGGTCAGACCTCAGTTTCGTATAAGTATCAGTATCATTTAGCAATGTCATTATTTTACTTATATAGTCACTTTTATTCATTATTACCACTGCATTAGATTGATCTGCTTTAGT
>NC_061102.1:1469146-1504146 GCF_015104395.2 Macrobrachium nipponense | reverse complement strand
TCTCTCTTACACACACCCACAAACCAGGATTACCATGATTATTGGCCTGATATAATTATAGTAGACCTTGTAATCAAGTTGGTTATAAACCACTCAGTCCCATTTCGTTACGCATTTAACTCCAAAGCAATATAGCGTTCAAAACGATATTTTTAAAACTGCAGTTCAGTTTGCTGAAATTAATTAGAGCAACGCGTTTATTTCATATACGCGATCAGGGATTTGTGGACGTATTGGGACATTATTATGTCATGGTAAGTCTATGTCTTGTATATGTCCTGCATTGCTTGGCAGAATATTGGTGCCGAAGAGAAGGTATTGGCGTGGGTGAATTGCCTTCCACAGGACAGGCTGTGAATGATGGTTTCCAATAAAAGAACACACAAGAATTTGAACGTAAGATTTAGGCCCGAGGCGAAGCACTATGACCCATGAGGTTATCCAGCTCTGAAAGGAAAATCGAGCATAAAAAGCTTTCAAAGATGTAACAGGAGGAAAACCTCAAAGCAGTTGCACCATGAAGCAATTGTAAGGAGAAGGTAGAATATGAACGGAGGTGTGGTAAAAGGAACGCGAGTGGTTGCAGATAGGGGGACGAATGGACGCTGCAAAGAACCCCAAGTAATGCCTGCGTGAGGTGTACTAATGGCACTACTTGGTCCTCCCCCCAAAAATAGGCTTTCCGTGTGTCAAAGAGTCTTGGCAAGGCTAAACTTAGGACTTCGCTAGGCTGGATTATCTTGCGTGGTTTCATTATGTGGTCGTTCGGGGTCTTAAGGACATTTAAGAATGCTTTCCATTTTGATTAAAAATGATACCTTGGGAAGCATTCATCAGAAAAATCGACTAATATTTTCGAAACACCTCAAACGAGACTAAACAATTTTGATCACGATATATGGGACGTTTACTGATTAGGGGAGGGGCATTGAAAACGAGCACACGCATGAAAATATTACTTTTAAAGTGATGGCTTGGAAGTGGTGTTGGTAACATGGTTAATTCTTGATATTTATCAGATTGCTTTATCGAAAGCTGATCTAGAAAAGTTAGTTAAATTAGAAGTTTCTTTGAAATGAATAATGTGCTTTAAATATTCAGTGCCGAGAAAGAGAATTATTGGCGAAAATTCTTGTTTTACTGGTTAGCGAAAAGAAAGTGAACGGGTAGAAATCTAAAATAGTACAATCATATTTATCATTGAACCATATTCACATCAAATCCCTCTTATATCTCAGATTAGAATATTCTTATTCGTATACTAAGTCTCCCTACTGAGTAATACGATTTCCGAGGCTTATGTCTACTAATCCAGAAATAAGCTGTTCAAAGCGACTTTCCCTGCTATGAAATTCATTCTTTCAGTATTGTCCTGTTTCCAATATGTACATGATATTATTTAGACGTAACTTATCCTGATATTTCCAGCAATTTTTTCAAATTTGTAAATGTATAAGTAGCGATAGATCTAATATGTCAATATGATTATCTTGAATAAGTATTCACGATTTTTTTATGCCTAGATATTAAGAATGATTCATAGTCCCAGAAATTATGAATGGCATTCATAATTTCTGGGAATATGAATAATTCTTAATAGCTATGAATAAAAAATCGTGAATATTCCAATGAATGATTTTCATGGAAATTAGGAATGACTGATATTCCCAGCAAATTAATAAGACATTCATAAAAATTTGGCATAAGTGATATTCTCAGAAATTAAGAATGACATTCATGGAAATTTGGAATGAGTGATATTCTCAGGAATCAAGAATGACATTCATGGAAATTAGGAATGACTGATATTCTCTGAAATTAAGAATGACATTCATGGAAATCTGGAATGACTGATATTCCCAGATATTAAGGATGACAAACATGGAAATTAGGAATGGCTGATATTCCCAGAAATTAAGGATAACATTCATAGAAATTTGGAATGATTCACGTTCCCAGAAATTAATTGAAGTGACATTCATGGAAGTTTAGGGAATGACTGATATTCCCAGAAATTAAGAATGACATTCATGGAAGTTGGAATGATTCATATTCCCAGAAATTAGAAGTGACATTTATGGAAATTAAAGAATGGCTGACATCTTTCTCGCAATTTCTTGATATAATATATTTTCCGCACATATCTATATTGCAATATTTAAATTTAAATAAAAAATAAAAAAAGCTGGTTAGAATTATGCAAGCATACAATATCTATAAAATGATAAAAGTTATATATTTACTAGATTTGTAGGTAAAGTTTTCTTGATATATTTCCGCACATCTCTGTTGTAACATTTCAATACGACTTAAATCGTGCGCCTTGGGAAGCATAGAGGCAGAATCTCGTTAAATGCCACGACTTAGAAGAAGAAGCAATTTGCCTTCTCAGTCGTCGCACTTGAAGAGGATCTTGGCGTAGGGAAAGGACTCCTTATGATAATATAATAACTGCTTCGTCGACCTGTTTACGGATCTGGCAAGAATCGGCACTATGAGTTCAGTTAGCGTGAAACAGCTGGCTCCTCGCGCTTGGCAGACGGCGCGCGTGCGTGGGTCCTAGTATAGAAGGGTGTTGTGGGTCTTAGTATAATGGTTTATTGTGGGTCTTAACATAATGATCATTATTAAACGTTATATTTCCGGGCATGAGACCGCTTGAGGTATAGAGTGGTACATTGTCAGGATACGCTGTAGTCAATTTTAATGGGGTTGTGTGATTCTCGTCATTCATGGATTGTATGATTGATGAAAATCTTGCAGTGGTAATTCTTCCCGTTCTCGTTGAGAGGAGAGAGAGAGAGAGAGAGAGAGAGAGAGAGAGAGAGTAAAATACATCAGCAACCTGTAATAACAACAATGATGTTAACAAGAAAGAGACTCTTGGATAAGCTCTTAGCATTAGCAGTGTTTTTTGTGAGTCATAAAATGTCAAAGATTAATATTTTCTTCGGTACGAAGTGATATAAAGTTGCATTTAACGAGCATTTGCAGTCAGGTGCCATAAAGGGGGAAGCATTTATGTAATATAACAAACATCGCTCTTTTGCAATTGCTTGGGCTACCTCAATCACCGACTCAAAAACAATAATAAAAATTTCTAAAAACACAGACATAAAGAAAATGTAAAGCGCTGAGCAATGGAGTTTTCTGTACAGTGTATATAATGAAGCTTTCTGCCACGGCGTATTAAAGTATTCTATATTATATAATTATATATATATATATATATATATATATATATATATATAAAATATATAATGATATATATATAATATAGTATATATATATATATATATATAACATATATATATATAACAGTCATATCACATTACCGTGATTCATATACAATATCGAACTACAAATGTCCTTTAATATCTAATTCTCTCTACCTCGGAATTAATATATTTCATATATGTTTAACCGAGGCCTGGATTTTTTAATTAAGCGATAATAGGATGGGCGATCGCCAGGCTCGAACCAGCGAACTCTCATCCCAGGACTGGCAGTGAAGCCTAAAACACTACGCCACCGCAAGAGATATAAGTTCATGCCGCCCTCCCAACTGAAATACTGTCGCGCGCAGGATATTTTTTTTTTTTTGTTTTTTGTTGAGACTGCACAAGCCCATCTCGTCCTCGTAGCGTATTAGTGCTTTTTGCCGCACGTAGTCATTATATCAGTCATATCACATACCGTGATTCATATACAAATATCAACTACAAATGTCCTTTAATATCTAATTCTCTCTACCTCGGAATTAATATATTTTCATATATGTTTAACCGTATGGAATACCTGCGCGCGACAGGTATTTCAGTTGGGAGGCGGCATGAACTTATATCTCTTGCGGTGGCGTAGTGGTTTTAGGCTTCACTGCCCAGTCTGGGATTGAGAGTTCGCTGGTTCGAGCCTGGCGATCGCCCATCCTCCTATTATCGCTTAATAAAATTCCCCTCTCGGTTTAAACATATATGAAAATATATTATTCCGAGGTAGAGAGAATTAGATATTAAAGGACATTTGTAGTTCGATATTTATATTATATACTATATATATAATAATATAGCAATAATATATATATATATATATATATATATATATATATATATATATATATATATATAATATATATATAGATATATATATATATATATATATATATACTATATATATATATATATTATATATATATATATATATATATATATATATATATTATATATGTATATATATATATATATATATATATATATATATATATATATTATATATATATATATATATATATTTACACTGTTAAAAGTTTTCCGTTGAAATAACGGTAAAAATCCTGGCAGTAATGTTGCCAGGCATTTACCGTTTAAAAAAAACGGGTCCCGTAATTTTTAATGTACCGATCTCCCCGTATTTGAGAAAATCCCGTATAAATTTTTACCGTAAAATTTACGGTTTTAATCGTTAACTTAACCCATGATATACCGTATAATTTACGGTTAATATTTTTGTTTTTACGCGATTTTCTCAAATACGGGTGAAAATACATATATACGGAGGGTCGGGCAAATCAAATGCCCGAGTTTTGATAGGCTATCAAGAAAGTAAAACAAGACTTACAGAATTATTTGTTGTTTTATTCGAATCAGTATACAATGCCGTTTGTGTGATCACTTTTTGGAGATTGCATCAGGAAGATGGTGCCATCTGTAGCGATGCACTGTTGAAGGGCGATGTCTGAAGTTTTCGGCTGCTCTTCGGCACATCTCAAGGGGTACTGCAGCGATTTCCTCCTGATTCGCCATCTTCAATTCTTCCAAATTGTGTGGCCGACTTCTGAACACTTTCTCCACAACAATTTGGAAGATGCGAATTCGGGGGAAAATCGCTGCAGTACCCATTGAGATGTGCCGAAGAGCAGCCGAAAACTTCAGACATCGCCTTCAACAGTGCATCACTACAGATGGCACCATCTTCCTAATGCCATCTTCAAAAAGTGATCACACAAACAGCATTGTATACTGATTCGAATAAAACAACAAATAATTCTGTAAGTATTGTGTTTACTTTTCCTAATAGCCTATCAAAACTCGGGCAATTTGATTTGCCCCACCCTGTATATCACC
Source organism: Macrobrachium nipponense (assembly GCF_015104395.2). NCBI lineage: Eukaryota > Metazoa > Arthropoda > Malacostraca > Decapoda > Palaemonidae > Macrobrachium > Macrobrachium nipponense. Next base: position 1,499,023 of record NC_061102.1, on the reverse strand, counting down.
TGCGGTACAACCCCACCCGGCGCAAACTTTGGAGTGGCTAATTCAGAAAAAAAAAATCAAGGGTGAAAAAAAAATAATCCTAAAAATATTTTTTCTTATCTTCCCTGTGGGGCCATTTTATATAAAACATTTGTAAATTTTACCAATTGTCATATATACATGCTTTTAAAAAAAACTTTTTTTGTAAAATTATAATTACATCTCATACAATATCAAAACAGATAAAAACTAAAATTGGTAACAAATCCTATACATGTAACCATCATTTTATGTAAATTTTATTTGACAGGGTATACAGTAACTTTTTGGGATTTGTACATGATTTTTTCTAATATTTCTTTGCATTTAATGTTAATATTTCTTTGCAATTATGTAACCAATTGAAAAAATAACCTAAAATCCGTTGTGCAGGTCATATATCCAATTGGAGATTTTTTTAGCACTAAATTTAACATTAATTATTTATACAGAAGAGTGTGAATGCTTTTTCACTCCTTATTTCATAAGTGTGCCACTTTTTCTTTGTTCTGGTATTTTTGTCCCTTTTTCTGGATTTATTTTGAAGAAACACCTGTAAAATGACAAGATATATGAACATTATGGTAAAAAAAAAAAATATTGTAACAAAAACTGCCTACCCCCACCACACATATTAAAAAGTACAGTACATGGACATTTAATATAAATTACTTGACTGATATGCTTAAATTAAAATAAACTCAAGTAACTTATTACAACAGCTTACCTCTGCATAAATTCCAGTGTGACTGAAGCTTCAGATGGGTAATGAATATCAAATATGTAAATGCTGCAAAAACCATGGCCATCGCAGCAACAAGTGAAGTAAAGTCTGAGTTGATGAATCTTCCATCAACTGCAACTATGAAGCGGGTAGCCTGGAGCACCGATGTTCCTGAAAATTAAGCCTTGGTGAAATACTGTAACAATAGAATTTGGTAGTAGCATGTGTGGTGGGAATAGAAAGCTTGAATTGGATGAGAAAACAGGCAAATGCTAATCTATATATATTATTTAAGTGAAACATTGTTTATTGCAGAAACTGCCCAGAAAAAAATTATTTTGACAGTGGGTGACAATTACAAGGCCAAACACTAACAACTGGTAGGAAGAGTAACTGATATTACATAAAAAAAAAAAAAAAAAAAAAAAAAAAAAAAATTATGGATTTTACCAGACAGGACAGTGTATGGATACATCATGCATTAGAATGCAGATTAACTAATAATAAGATCCCTGCAAGGAAGTTGCAGAATTCAAGTACTAATCATTGCACACATACAATAGTACATACATACTATGAAAGGCAAAAATTTTAAGTTATACATATAGCATGGAAATAGGAATAGGGAAGTTTAAAGGTAGTAATAGTGTGCAAATAAAGACAGTCCTGAAAATAGTATATTAGGAACAGCAGCATGAAAAGTTGAGATGTGGAATTATGGAGCATCACAAACACAAAGAGGTATAGACTTTGAAATAAAATAAAGCATAAAGGTGGTTTCAAATTAAGAGATTCAGAGCATAAGCATGCAATGATAAGAAATCTTACTATAATGTATTAAGAGTATAGGAGTTATCAGATTTAGTCACATGTATAACTCCTAGGGTTATAATTAATGATATAATGCCAATATGTTCGTTGTGACCTTTTTGGAATGTGGAGAACTGAGCCGAAGCAACGACCTGAGAAAAGCTGATAAATGGTTTCTGTGGTGGCGTGATATGAAAATGCATAGTTAGACAAGTCAATGTTCACGAGTTCATGGGCTCTTTTCAAAGTGCCTTTGGGAAACTCGTTGTAGCCAGTAATATGAGGCGTTGTTGAAGTGTGCATTCGTATGTGCGTGTGCGCCTCTTCCTTTTACAATGGATCATAACCCAAGTCTAAGGAGGACTTGGATAGAGACGTCTTTGGGAGAAAGGCAAGATGGCAGGGGTAGCTCTGCGAAAGTTAATTTATATTTAGTGAGTGAAATATTCCGGCTGCATGGGTGAGTCTTGAACTATTTTAGCCAAAGGGGTGGCTTGTTGTCTGTTTGACATTTATAAGAATATCTAATCTTTGACTTTGTTGTTAAACTTATGTGTACTTACGAGGGTGTTTCTTGTGTCTTTGAAACAGATGATTCTGGTGGAACTATGTGTTCTGGCAAGGGGGGAGACCGGGGACCTAGAGGGTCCCGATGGGAGAATAGACATTTGGTGTGACCATTTTAGACATTTTAATATTGGGGGTAACTGAGTTAAGTTAGTCTGTGAGACTTGATTGATTCACTATCTTTCCGTTGTTAAATAAATAGTTATTTTTATATAACTTCGTCTCTCATTTTGATTACCTGACAGAATGGAGAGAAAGAGAGAAAGAGAGAGAGAGAGAGAGAGAGAGAGAGAGAGAGAGAGAGAGAGAGAGAGAGAGAGAGAGAGAGAGAGAAAGAAAAGTCGTGAGCCGTTGGTTTCTTGGAGAGAGAGAAAGAGAGAGATTGATGTGTGGTGGTTTGCCTGACGCTCAAGTTACACGTTTACCAAATAAATAATGATATTAATATCCCGTTAACAGATGTGGTGGTTTTTTAGAGTTACAGATGTGGTGGCAGCGGGTAAAAATCGGTATAAAAGGTTTTTTTTATGCCTAGGTACGCTAATGAAGAGATAGGTTACCAGTTAAAAATAGAGGGGTTATGGCTTAGCGATAGTTTTCGAACGACAAAGCCTTCGTGGGATTGTGGAAAGTTATTAAATTGTTAGATGTCAGTTACTTTACTAGAGAGAAAATGAGAAATATCTATCCGTTAACCGTGCAAAGGGGAGGGGAAGGATTTTCTTAGACTCAGCATTTGGCCCAGGGAGTCTATCTCGAAGCAGATGCCGCACTCAGTGTGACTTTTGTGTGTGATATCAAGTGCATCCCGAGATTCCCGTGTGTGTGTTACTGGCGTGCCTTGCGCGAATTCCGAGTTCTTTTTGTTCCCATTATGGAGTGGTGAGTGTTAAAGAACATGGTTTTTGAGGGGGAGGGTTTTTTTTGAAATAGCTCAGTGTTATGGGACTGGTTTAGGTGTCAAATTTTTTTTTCCTTAGTAGCAGAAAGTGAAGTATTTTCATTATTGGCGCGTGTTTAGAATAGACCGCATTCGTCTTTGTTTAACATAAGGGTGTATATTGGATGTTTTCATGCATGCAAACTTCTTGCGGGCTCAGCAGATTTCTGCAAATGAACGCAGAAGGGCATTGCAGGGAAGGCGACTGATGGCCTGCCTCGGGGGGGTATTGCAAGGGTACTACTACTGGTGTATACCTTTGGGGGATCCTCAGACACTGTTCAAGGGGGGTGTTCTATCGCTTGACTGGAGGTGTTTCAATGTTCAGTGGGGGGAGAAACTTTTTTTTCTCAGTGGGGGTGAACTACTATTTTTTTTTTCCTTGTCGTGTGTTGGAATGACAGTGAATGCCAGGATATCAGCTGATTGATTAGTTGATGAAGTGAAATGCCCGTACATTCTTTTTTTAGAAATGAGATTTCCTTTCTCGTGAATGAAGAGAAAAGGATGTGGTGTATGTTTTTCCTTATTCTTTGGAAGACACAAATATAATGGGGACACAGATTATTATTATTTTTTTTATTGTGTTGGAGGGATTACTTTGAAATGCCGATGAGTGGTGTTGATTTTGGGTGTGGCAATGGTGGTGTATCATGGGGTTTGGCAATACTGGTGTACGCTATTTTGAATTGCACCCTTACTTGAGATCTTTGCAAGGGAATTATTACTGTGGAGAATTATTATTATTATTAATAATTGTCATTGTATGAGATGTGTCACGGAGGGTCACTTAAGTATGATTATCATTACGGGAGACACTTTTAGGAGAGTTTAATTTGAGATATTTCATGGGAGATTATTTTTTATAATTATTACAGATAATTATCATGGAGAATTATTCAATGATTATTGAGATTTTTAATTCTTGTGTTAATTATTTGCTGAGTTTTTGTAACTTTTGGAAGATATTCAGTAATTCATGAGTGATGAGTTTTGCTGATCTTGATGAACCTGGATGAATCTTGGTGAATTGTGTTGAATCTTGCTGAACTTTTGGTGAATTTTGTGCTGAACTTTTAGTGAAGGATAAGCATTAACATTGGTGATGTTTTTTTTATACTAATGACTATTGATTTTGATAATACAATTTTTTGGTGGTTTTTGCTGATAATGATATTTCTGATACTGATTTTTTTTATTTACTATACGTGAGTGCTGTAATGCTATCAAGGGTGGTGAGATCTTTTTTGAATTTGGGAGGAACTAACAACACATTAACTTTTGTTTTTCTTTTTTTATGAGTTCAGCAGATAATTGCTTGACATACGTGAGTCACGGGAGATAGTTAACAATGCCGTTAATTTTTCTTTTCTCCTTTTTTGGAAGTTAGCCATCGCTGCCACAGTTTTTTTATCAAGGGGGAATTTGAATTTATTTTTTTCTAGGCCAATTTGTGGAATTTTTTTTTTTAATTTTTTTGTCTCATTCGTGATTAGAGTCATTATTCGAGAATGTGTTTTGTGTTTTCAGCTATTGATGCGGCGAAATTATGGGATGCAATTTGTGTGAATATTTTTTTTTGAATGTCTCAGTTCGACTTAGAGTCATTATTCGAGAATGTTTTTTGTGTTTTTTTTCAGCTATCTGATGCGCGAGAAATATATGGGAGATTTTTTGCATTTGTTTTTGAGATAGTAATGGCACTACACTTTTTTTTCTCTGGATATTTGTGTTCCAGAAATTGTGAGTTTTCTTGCACAATACCTTTGTTGTATTTGTGAGAGATAGGAAACTTGGCTAAGTCTTCTAGTGGCCTATGTCGTAGTGCATATGGAGAAGTCTTGGCTGAGACACTTTGAATTTGGAGTTTTATTATAATGAGTTGTGGCACATTGGTGTTTTTTCTAGAATTTTCTAGACAATTTTATTTGCCGAGTTTTTGCCCTTTTCAGCAATTACGCTAAGGAGAGAGTTTTTGTAGTTTTTTACTATAACATTGAGTTATTCTCTGGAGAATTGGAGATATATTATTTTGGAGTTATAATTTGAGATATATTATTTTGGAGATATATTTTTGGCTATTTGGATATTTGCCAATGGTGGTATGAGCTATGTTAGTTCATTATTTTGCAGCCATCTTTATTGCAAATGGAGACACATTTTTGGAGATATATAGGGCAATATTTGTGAGTGTGTGAGCTAATGCTTTGAGTGCACATTTTTTTGAGATAGGATTTCATTTTTTGATATTCCTTTTTTGGAGATATATTTTTTGGAGCTTGTTTTATTCCACATGGAGTATTGGGGAAATAGAGGTAAATCTTTTTTATTTTGCCAAAATATAGTGACTATTCTTTATTCCTGGAGTGGTTTTTTTTGGTTTTTTTTTTAACATGTGGCTATGTGGGTTGGTTATTAACCAAATGGAGGAAATATTTTTATCACCGGAGTGGTGTTATTATTAATATGGTGTCTCATATTAATATATGGAGGTGGAATTAATCTTTGGCGGGTGACCCTTTTTTTGTGGTTATGGAGTTTTTTCTCGAGCCAAGAGAAGATTTCTGTGGTTCTTCTTTTTGGCTTCGTGACTATTTAGAGGCGAGTGGCATTACTGCATTATGGTCCCCATTGGAGATGTGGGCATTTTTTATGTTCATAAGTGTGTTATTTTTGGAGGCATATAATTGGGCAGTGTCATGTTGAGAGAATACATCTTTAAGACAAATTTTTGTTTTTTGAACACATTAGTCATATCCTGGAGTTAATTTTGTGAAATGTGTTTTACTTCGTGTCAGTTAGACCTTTTTCTATAGAATCATAAGTTTCCAAACTTGTGTGTTTGACTAGACAATTTTTTATGCTGCAGTCGAGCATATACGTCCGCAGGTGGATTTTTCTGCTGACAAGCGCTTGTGCTGGTTCCTTTTTCTTTAGTGGTGATTGGTCAGAGTTTTTGCAATATCTGGAAATGTTGACAATAGCATTTCATGAAAGCGCATGGTTAAGAGTTTTGCTTTCTGGCAAATTCCATAGCTATTAATGGGCATTTCTTGGAAAACGCGGGGGTTATGCATATTATACATGTATTATGCGTTTTGTGATTGGGGAAGTTTATTTGTGATTATCTTTATATTTTTATTTATCTTCTTTTTCCTACGAGAGATGTAATTGGGGGATTTAGCTTTAAATAGCATTTCTTTTTGGACGGGAGATGTAATTTATCGGGAGATGTAATTTGTTGGGGTTGTTATTTATATAAATGGGAGTTTGACATTAAGTCTCATTGTAATTAATTGTATGAGCAGTAAAAGGCGTTTTGCTGTTAAACATTGAGATTTTTGCTGATTTTGTCAATTGCTGTAATATCAAGAGCTTGAGAGAACATTTTTTTGGTCTGGGCGTGTTTAAGTGATTTTTTTTTCTCTTAGGTTCATTGTCTTTTTTTTTCTTTCTTTCTTCCTTTTTACTTATGAGAACATTCGAGTTTGGAATGTGAGTGCAGAAGTCCGTGGAGTTGCTGTGAGTTTTTTTGGATTGTGTGTGCTGATGTGTGAGTTTGGAGAATTGAGTTGGAGACTTGATTTTTTTTTTTTTCCTTTGAGAGTTATGATAATGACGATGATTTAGTGGTCATATTAAATGGAGTTAATTTGGGAGATGTTCAGTTAGTATTTCTGACTTTTTGAGATCATTGTTTGATGATAGTAGTATGTCTGGGTTACTTTTCTTGGATTGACCGATGACTTGACTGACATACTAACACACCAAAAAAGTCGTTCCTCGATGCTAGCAAGACGTCCACCAGCCATGCAGAGAGTTGCTGTCATTTTGTCCATGGTGATTACGAGAGTTCTACAGAGTTCAACAGCGCTTTGGGGGGGATCTGCAGAAGTCGTTAGAAGCCTTCTACAATGAGGGAGGCATTTCGTCTCCTACAGTTAGCTACAGTCTGTTCGGGAAGTTGCAGACAAGCAAAGAGAGATATTAAAGAATCCAAAATAAGAGAAAATTCTAGAAACACCCTCGTAAGTACACATAAGTTTAACAACAAAGTCAAAGATTAGATATTCTTATAAATGTCAAACAGACAACAAGCCCCCCTTTGGCTAAATAGTTCAAGACTCACCATGCAGCCGGAATATTTCACTCACTAAATATAAATCAACTTCACAGAGCTCCCCCTGCCATCTGCCTTTCTCCAAAAGACGTCTCTATCCAAGTCCTCCATAGACTTGGGTTATGATACATTATAAAAGGAGAGGCGCACATGCACATACGAATGCACACTTCGACAATGCCTCATATTACTGGCTACAACGAGTTTCCCAAGGCACTTTGAAAAGAGCCCATGAACTCGTGAACATTGACTCGTCTAACTATGCAGTTTCATATCACGCCACCACAGAAAACATTTATCAGCTTTTCTCAGGTCGTTGCTTCGGCTCTGTTCTCCACTTTCCAAAAAGGTCACGACGAACTATTGGCAAATATCATTAATTATAACCCTAGGAGTTATATAGCTCGGCCTCGCACAAATGCTAGCTCCTGCTAGCAAAAGGTAGAACAAACAGCTTATATAACATTAAAAACATTGGCCGGCTTAAAATAAAATATAAGTAATAATTGCACGTCTCTGGCAGCACAAAGTAAAGTCTATTACGCTTTATTTATTGGAAATGAAGCGTAATAGACTTAACTTTGTGCTGCCAGAGATGTGCAGTTATTACTTATATTTTATTTTAAGCCGGCCAATGTTTTTTATGTTATATAAGCTGTTTTGTTCTACCTTTTGCTAGGCGGGAGCTAGCACTTGTGCGAGGCCGAGCTATATAACTCCTAGGGTTATAATTAATGATATATTGCCATTATGTTCGTTATGACCTTTTTGGAATGTGGAGAACAGAGTCAAGCAACACCCTGAGAAAAGCTGATAAATGTTTCTGTGGTGGCGTGATATGAAACTGCATAGTTAGACAAGTCAATGTTCACGAGTTTCATGGGCTCTTTTCAAAGTGCCTTTGGGAAACTCGTTGTAGCCAGTAATATGAGGTGTTGTCGAAGTGTGCATTCGTATGTGCGTGTGCGCCTCTCCTTTTTATAATGTATCATAACCCAAGTCTATGGAGGACTTGGATAGAGACGTCTTTGGGAGAAAGGCAAGATGCCAGGGGGAGCTCTGCGAAAGTTGATTTATATTTAGTGAGTGAAATATTCCGGCTGCATGGGTGATTCTTGAACTATTTTAGCCAAAGGGGTGGCTTTTTGTCTGTTTGACATTTATAAGAATATCTAATCTTTGACTTTGTTGTTAAACTTATGTGTACTTACGAGGGTGTTTCTCGTGTCTTTGAAACAGACGATTCTGGCGGAACTATGGGTTCTGGCAAGGGGGGAGACCAGGGACCTAGAGGGTCCCGATGGGAGAATAGACATTTGGTGTGACCATTTTAGACATTTTAATATTGGGGGTAACTGAGTTAAGTTAGTCTGTGAGACTTGATTGATTCACTATCTTTCTGTTGTTAAATAAATAGTTATTTTTATATAACTTCGTCTCTCATTTTGATTACCTGACAGAATGGAGAGAAAGAGAGAGAGAGAGAGAGAGAGAGAGAGAGAGAGAGAGAGAGAGAGAGAGTATAGAGAGAGAGACAGAGAGAGAGAGAGAGAGCGAGAGAGAGAGAGCCGAGAGAGCCGTTGAGTTCGCTGGAGAGAGAGAGAGAGAGAGAGAGAGAGAGAGAGAGAGAGAGAGAGAGAGAGAGAGATAGCTTATGTTGTTTGCCTGACACTCGAGTTACACTTTTACAAAATAAATAACGAGATTAATATCCCGTTAACAGATGTGGTGGTTTTTGAGGGTTACACATGCAATCCTACTTATGTATAGTATTTAATAATTACATCATTTAATGATTTAGATGGAAAAAAACCTTCCCCAATTTTGCAAAATTCAAGCAGGCCTAGGATCTACAATTGTTAATGAAAAAGTTATCACATTGTTTACATAACTACTTTAAAACTTCTGATTCTTCCAGAATGACAGTTTTCAACATCATACTTTGCAATTTTGGGTCGGTTAGCAATATTTTTATGAAATCTATGAATGTGGTTCCTGAACGTGGAGTATTTAGCTCACAGCATTCAAGTGGGCATGAAATACACATACTAATCTCATTTCTGTGTAGCCTATAGTGATTGAAATATGAAACAAATGATGGCAGAGAGTTATTACAAATACTGAAGTTATACATCTCTGGAATGAATTGAAGCTCCTAGTATGTAAGAAGAGGAATCTAGTCTAGGAAGTAATTTATTTAACTCAAGATATTGTTTTAGCTGGCATAGGCTAATACTTATAATATAATCCACATTAAGCTAGTCATAATAGGGTTGCCAGATTTCAAGATAAGCAATCCGGGACATTCTTAAAATCTCTCTAATACATAGACATCCCCAGATAAACATATTATAAATAGATACAGACGCAGTGAAAAACATCAAGCAAGTATTTTAATAGGATATAAAGAAAAAAAAAAAAAAAAATTTGTTAAACTAATATTTAATGCAAATTACAATAAAGGAAACTGAAGAACGGAAACTAATCCAGAAAATTTGTAATCATTACAATAATTAAGATACCAAAGTATCTTTTTTCATTTGAAACTCGAAAGATAAATGAAAAGATAAGAAAATTGTATGCACAGAAATAATGAAAATTGAACTTTTTATTTTATTTGTATTTCTCAGATGATTTTGCTTTCTTTAGAAGTTCCATATTTCCTAATACCTGCCAGTAAAATTCTTTGCAATAACAATTTATGTTCCACTTACACTGTAAAATAGCCTCTATAGTTGTCACATCCAATTTATTCCTCTCGTCAGTCCACTGAGCACCCATCATAGAAAAGATACGCTCAACATTTGCATTATGCGCAGGTATACTAAAAAAATATTGATACAAAATTAATATCACAGAATACTGTTCTTCGAAGTCGAACTGCTGTAGGATAGAAAGCCATTTTTTTCATGACACATCTTGGTCATCCATTCTTCAGGTTTTACTCTGCATTTGTTTATCAAGGAGTATTTTAAATGTTGACCACTGACAGAAAAGGATGTTTGTCGTCAATGTTTACACCTTTGTTTTTAACACTAGACAAAACAATTGTATTTGTTCCCATGCTGGAAGTGTATCTAATAACATCCATGAAAAGATATCAAAACTTTCTAACGATGTAGCCCATTTCTTAAGATAGTCATGGCAAGTGACGTAGTAGTTATCCACCTAAAGTAGGAATTTTTCATCTCTTGAGATGTGATTTCATCATCTTTAAGGCACCGTTTAACACTAAGAGGAATAAACTTTTCATCCATTCTTGCCTTTATTAAAGCAACTATTTTTTTTCTTTTTTTTTAAACAGCCAAGCACTTCAATAATGCTGTTATCTCTCTTTTCAATCTTATAATCCTGCTGCTAAATACATACTCAAGACTGTAAACAAAATATAGGTAGGCTTCGCTCAGTGGATTGTTAAAGAAATCTAAAAGAATTTAAGGAGCCTTTTCTTCAGAAGCAAAGAAAGATTTCAGTGCTTCAAAAATAATTTTAGGATTCTCTCAACTGCCCTCATCAAGAAAGCCAACGAGTTTTAGAATGAGAGAGAACTGATGCATATTGAACACCAACAAAGTCGCAGAATTCTTTCAGTTTCTCAGTTCGAACAGTGTAAATACTAAAGTATGAAAACACTTTAACAACGATTACTTCAACATCAATAGACAAGACATTGGCAGCGGTATGTGCAGCATTGTGGAGAATATGGGCTGGGCTGCCTGGGGATCCTACACCTTCCATCGAGTCATTCATGCTTTCCTTGACTTTCGAAAAGACATTATTTGTGCCTTTACGTAAACGTCCACCAAAATTAGTATTAGTTTTATCGCCACCAAAAGCTACACATTTTTTAACATCCAGTCCTAATTCGATGAGGCTCTCTCTGCAGAAGTTTGAAATTGTTTCCGAGGTCTCATTTGGAAGGGATTTTACTCGCAATAATTTTATCTGCAAGCCATTCTTCCGTGAAAAATATTGTACAATCAACGGAAATATTTTCTCGGCATTATGGTTACTTGCATCTGTAGATATGCTATAAAAAGAAGAATTATTTATATCTTTAACAACTTCGGCAATGCTATGAGAAGCCAGAACGTTTTTAATTATTGCAGAACATTTTGTCCTAGCACTAGAAAATTTGCTTGCAATTTTGGAATCAGGAAATACTGTTGGCAGTAGTACATTCGTGCAATCATTTGAACTGAATGACTGATGATGGCAAACAGTATGAAAGGCCATGGCAACTTCTGCTGCTATTATCTTAGTTTCTTCATCTGTGTTTTTTCTTTGGTCAAGAAATTTGTTATTTTATCATCTTTTGAAAGTGGAGGAAACGTTTTGTTTGTGCTTTGTGGATTCTATGTGCCTCTTGATATCATTCTTCCCACCATGTTCAATAGTGAAATGTAATGGCATAATCGACAGTTTTGCTTCATAACAATTCCTGCATTCGCTGGAATATTCATCTCAAAACTTACATTTACGTTTTGACATCTTGTTTTAAAGATGAAAAAGGTAGGCCGTAGCAAACAGTAACGACACACACACTTGAAAGACACACTTGAATGAGAGGCTAATACAGTACTGATGCAGGAGTGCAACTCGCCACTCACCGGACCGAACAAGTTGCAAACGCGATTGACTGCGTCAGTCGTCACGTAACTTTTAGCAGCATCGTTGATTCGTTGGGTTTTCAAATTATATTTTCATCAATATAATTTCAACTGAAAACCATTACTTAATTTATTTTATATGTAATGATCTTTATTTGATTTATTCATTTATTATTAGTCTATTTCATTATTTACTTTTTTTTTATGATGAACGAAATCCGGGACAAAAGGCCGTCCCGGGAGGGTCTATCTGGGACTCAGGACAAAATGATCAAATTCGGGACATGTCCCGCGAAATCAGGACGTCTGGCAACCCTCAGAAAAGATCTTGCTAAGTTCCTCTCTCAACTTATAACCCTCCTGCAAACTGGTTTCTCTTCAAATAGCCAAGACCATTTTGCTTGATATTCAGCCACGCTTTTTTCAAGCTAATATCAGGATATTCCTTTAAAAAAGGGATTGCCACTCTACTTTGTTATTCTGCAACCTATGGTAGGTTAATACCACTCAAGGGTATAGGCTACATAAGACTGAACCAGAATACAGCCTTTACAAAGTCTAGAATACAATTTTTGCGCTATGTCCTTTTTAAGTCTTTTCAAGTCTAATACATGGTATTACTTCATTATAAATAAAAGAACATATTATGATTAATTATTCACACCTAAATGTACAGGCTACCAGATCCCATAAGTTCACAAGTTACATAACACAACCGAGTGGACTAACTGTGGCCACCTTAACCATCTTAGGACCACCTTCAGAAAAAGTACTTTAACACGTCCTGATACCAAAGATGGGCACCAGTCACGATCAACGGTCGTGAAGCAACACCTCGAGACAAGAGACTCATGACTGGTGCCCATCTCCTGTGTCAGGGCGTGTTAAAGTACTTTTCCTGAAGGTGGGTCCGAACACGGTTAAGGTGGCTGCAGCTAGTCCACTCGGTTTTTTACCCTATAGTTTATGGTCTAGGTTAACAATCTATGCTAATGGGATGTTTATCAAAAGTTTACCACATAGCTTCACTAAACAATGTACAGTAATTGTACTTACTAGTCCTGGATTATTTATTGCCATCTAAATATACAGGTTGTATAAGGAGGAAATACTCGTCCCGCAAGCCGTCGACGGAGGCAGGGTCTGCATACATAATAGTCCTAATCTAATCTTATTATAAGCCACAACTACAGTAAAGTTTTATCATATAAAATACAAAAGCATACACCTGGTCTTAAAACTCACCTGATGCTGTTCACAACTTCACTCTTCGTAACAGTAGAAGAAACCACAAGAAGACTTCTCCCTGGAGAGCTGAAGGGACTTTCGTTGTTTTCAAGTGTTTTGGCGCTCGCCACCACCAGCCACTAGGAGAAAGGAAAACACACGCATTGCGAAATGCATATCTGATCGGGATAATCGTAGTATATATGATGTTTTTGGTCCTTTGAATATACAGTGGAATTTTTATTTTTTGCCTGTTTCATAAAACGTAATGTTGGAAATGGTAAATGTACAAGTATATTATTATATTAATACAGTAATAATTCTGCAGTTATGTGGGATGGTAGCGGATGGCAACTTTATATAGACAGATGCCAATGCGATAATAATAAAACTAATAACTTCTACAATATTGTACTTTTAATGATTTAGGAGAAAATTTGAAGCTTTTAATGTTTCATATAGGCTTATTCTTAACATTTAACACAATTCTGTCAGAAAACATTTAAATGTGTTCAAATACGGGACTGCCCCCGTAATTTCGGTAGGAGGTCTTATAGCAATGATATTACGATAACTGACCCGTAATAGATAACATTTTAGGGTAAAAAACAACGGATGGCTGCCCGTATTACTGAAATACGGCTGGAAACCGTATATTTTTACGGTAATTTTCTGATTAAAACTGCAGGATTTTTTAACAGTGTACATCGAGCTACAAATGTCCTTTAATATCTAATTCGCTTTACCTAGGAATTAATATATTTGTGATATGACTCATATAATGGCTATGTGCTGTTTGATGATTGCCCCCTTAGCTTCTTGCCTCAGTTTTATTGTAGATACGTTGATGACACTTTCGCCTTATTCCGAAACAAGTTTAATGCGGAACAATTCTTAGAATTTGTCGATGCCCTACACCCTAATATCAGATTTACACTCGAAGAAGAAGAAAATAACAAGCTTCCCTTTCTGGATTTTCTAGTGCCCAGGAACGAGGAAGACTTTTAAGCGGGTGTTTTTAGAAAAAAGACTTTTACTGGGTTAGGTATCAACTTTTATAGTTCTTGCTTTTATAATTTTAAACTCAATACTATCTCAACTCTCCTGCACAGGGCCTTCACCCATACCTCTAACTGGTTTACTTTAAATGATGAAATTAACTTTCTTTCCCAATATTTTAAAAATAACTGTTTCCTAGACAAACTTTTGTTTAAAATGCTTAAGAAAATGCTTGATGCCCGGTTCATAGATGTGCCAACGGTTTTGACAGTACCAAAATTAAAACTGTTTGCTAGCTTCCCTTTTCTTCATGACGACCTCTTCAGAAAAAAGTTCCTGGCAATTATTCAAAAAGAATTCCCGGCACGAACCGAAAAATAGTTCCAAAAAATCCATAAACTATCGGATCTCTGTTCAAAACGAAAGACCGCCTTACTCCTCTTCTAAAATCTAATGTTGTATATAAATATACGTGCCCGAGATGTGATCACGGGACTTATGTGGGTTGTACGAAGAGATTACTAAAAGTGAGAATAGATTCTCACAGGGGCTTAAGTTTTGTAACGGGCAGCAGATTAACAAACCCCGAACAGTCAAATATCAGGAACCACTCTAAATCATGTAAAACATACATTAATGATAAGGATTTTACTATTATAGCCAAATACAAAATGAAATGACCTAACAACCTTGGAAATCCTTATGATAGAAAATGTAGTTCCGTCCTTAGATACGCAATCCTCCTCTGTTCAGTTGTTCATCGCCTAGAGAGCTTGTTTTATATGTTTTTTTTCAATTCTCTCAGTTTTAGTGTTACTTATTTTTTTATGTTTTTCTTCTGTAATTTTCAAAATAATCTTAATATAACTTTACTGTACATAATTTTTAGTGCTTGGTGTTTTTCTGTTTTAAGATATTCGAAATTTTTTAATGTTCAACATGCTGATGTTTATTGAATTTTTAGATAATGCGCAATTTTTATGAATTATGCAGTGCGTAGTTTTAATGTTCGCGTGTTTATCTTTAATTATAGCCTTGAGGATGCGACTATGAGTCGTGAAACGTCGGCAAAATAAATGTACCTGACTCCGATGCCTTTCCTTGTGGTTCTTCTGATAAGATGTACCTAGAGCTGCAGCTCCGTCTTCTAAGGATATATATATATATATATATATATATATATATATATATATATATATATATATATATATATATATATATATATATATATATATATATATATATATATATATAATATATGCAGAAGCCAGGTACTATGTCGTATCTCTAAGTAAATGGAGATACAGTCCACAATGAAGTAAAATCCTTCTGTAGTTTAAAACAATATATTTCTTGTACAGGATTAAAGCTTTCGACCATCAGCTATGGTCTTGTTCACTAAAATGTGAATAAGCCCACAGCTGATGGTCGAAAGCTTTAATCCTGTACAAGAAATATATATTTTAAACTATAGAAGGATTTTACTTCATTGTGGATTGTATCCCCATGTACATATAATATATATATATATATATATATATATATATATATATATATATATATATATATATATATATATATATATATATATATATATATATATATATATGTACATTTAATAACAACAATGGAAAACATCAAACATCAATGATTTTCTGACGGATCTGGGACAATTTTTACAAAGAAAGACATGGCGAAATGTTTAATCGAATCAAGATAAAAAGATATTATTCCCACATCTGAAGAAATTAATATGTATTATAACATTGAACATCATACCTTCTAAACAATTATATAGCTCATTCAAGCTTTACACTTTTAAAATTATTTCCTTTTAAAGGACTTTTTTTGTTTTCTTTTTTTTTTTTTTTTTTATTTATTTCAAGTGCGAAAAAACTGGTCTCACTTAATCCAGTCGCTAATATTGACGAAAGGCGAAAGGTGGTTTAGTTATTCATTACAGAGGAACCATAACTGTAGAACTAAGTCCCCAATTTTGTATCATTCCCGTAATTAAAAGGCAATTCCGCTTGCACGGAGAGCGTGCTAATCAGCGAACGTTTATTAAGCGTGAAAAGAAATATTTGAAATACAGATGTGTTTGTGTGCGCACGCTTGCATGTTTGAATATAGTAGCATGTGTTTAAATCTTACATGAAATTCACGTCGTTAAAACTCACATGCTATGCTACCTGTCATGCAAACAGTACCGCGTTCAAGATATTTCATTTAGTACATAATGTTATTAAAGGTCGAAATGTCTTGTCTTCAGAGCGAGCTTTAGTGTAGCTTAATCAACATTTATAATGCGCAGGATGAAATGTGGAAAATTTACTAGAAGTTAAAAGGATTAGGATGTCTCACAGACTTGTTAGTCCATCCGAGGAGACATAGTGTGCTCACTTATCTCTAGAAGCGGGTTGTACTGTTCAGTCAGTGTCCTAATGGTTTTGTCTAGCTTTCTTTTAAACTCCACCACGCTGTTGCCATTTACAACTTCTGGAGGCAATTTATTCCACGTGTCACACATCTTGTATGTAAAGAAGTTTCCCACAGTGGGATGTGTTGTATCTCTTCAGTTCTAGTTTCCATTCATTATTTCTTGTCTGATTATCGTTTAACGTAAATAGGTTACTGTCTACTTTTGTTATGCCTTTCAGTATTCTAAATGTTTCTATTAGTTGTCCTCGCAATCGTCGTCTTTCTAAGCCATACATGTTCAGGCTTTCTAGTGGTCTTGCCTGATGGATGGAATTAACTTTGTAGCTCTTGCTTGTAATCCTTCTAAGGTTTGAATTAGAAACTCTAACTGGAAGATGCAGTTTAAAGAACATTGAAATGCTAACGACGAAATATTGGTAAATATAAAAACGGAAATTGGGAGGTACAACAACTTGAAAAAAAAGATAAAATAAAAAAAAATCGGGTGAAAGAAATATGTCAAATACGTCACTTCTACGATCTCCTATATTTACTGAAGAATGACCGTTGAGTGTTAATAAGACATTAAATAATACCTTACTATGACAAAATATGGAAAACTATAAAAACGTGAGGTAGCCACTATTATATTATCCATTAAAGGCATAAATTGACAACAAAAAATTAGAGTAAAAACATTGTGCCTAAGGTACGATCGCGTGTATCTATACCAAAACTGAATGACCGGGGCTCGTTAGAAAGACATAAATAATCAAATAAATAAATGACTACCTTAGTTCGAAGCTCTTCAGGAGTCTTTGATGAACAGAAAAACGTCCGGTCGTAGTTTTGGGTAGGAGAGAGAGAGAGAGAGAGAGAGAGAGAGAGAGAGAGAGGAACAACAACATTGAACAACTATATATTCCAGAATTGAGTGGCAGGCAAGGGTCGTTTCCCTAAGACTTATAACCGTCATTGTCGGAGACATAAATTGATTTTGTCAGATTTATTTGTTTATTTTATAGTCTCTACGAGGCAGAGAGAGGATATTGCAATTATTATTGGTTACGTGAGTAAAAGGTCGAGTTTTTAGGCCATTAACACTGTCACTCAGATAAAAACATGTGTATTTCTTTTTCAAAAATACTCAATCATTTACCAATTACTTTTACTTTTTAGAAGTGTTCAGTTTTTTACGTATCATTCGGTTTTAAGGTGTTTTAAATAAAAATGGAGTCTTTATGAAATAAAGGAACCATTAATACATTTATATGCTAAAGAAACCTAATGCCATATTGAATTGTATATAGAATTTAGGCCAAATGCCAAGGACTGGGGCCTAAAAGGTCACACATGGCCGAACGGACATCGACAATTTGAAAGGTGTAAGAGGAGGAAAACCTCAAACCAAAAGCACAATAAATCAATGGTTAGGAGAGGGTGGAAAGTAAGAGGTAAGAAGGAGATTTTGAAAGGAGGTACAGTAAAAGGAGCGAAAGGGGTTGCAGCATGGGGTCGAAGGCACGTTGCTAAGAACCCGAAGTAATGCCTACAGTGCACCGCGTGGAGTGTACTGACGGCACTAACCCGCATCCCCCGCCCCACAGCTTAATGCAATATTTAATCCCCAATACCAAAAAAATCTCGAATTTTTTTTCCATTCATCATTACTTTTCGTACTCTCCTCTCTCCTACGTATCATTATTATCCTATAGGGGGGGGGGTGGCCACCCCCCTCTACGTCCAAATTTTCCCTAACTATATGAAATTTTCAGGGTCCATTCATATATGAAACTACTCGGATGCTGTGACCATCGGTCGTTGGTTGAGCTAATGCTATTACATCATGCCCTAGGCTTCTCTCATCTCTCTTAACTGATCGAGTTTATATATATATATATATATATATATATATATATATATATATATATATATATATATATATATATATATATATATATATATATATATATATATATATATATATATATATATATATATATATATATATATATGACTGGTAAAAAGTGTTCTGTAACAACAGAATTCCATCTAATAAAAGGAGCCCATAAAAACTCCAAAAATGTAGAGAGAAAAGTACTATATTTCAGAGACTGCTGTCTCTCTCTTCAGGTATATGAATGAGAAAAGTTTACAGAAAAGGTGGTATTTATACCAAGAGATTCGTCCACAAGTAAGCCAATTTAGGTCACCCCCGCTGATAATCTTCCTTTAATCTTCTTAAGCGTTGTTGAATGAACACTGCGTCGACGATGTCCGATGTCCAATTCCTTTTGAGATGTTCATTACCTGCTTCTCTTTTATTAAGGCCGATTCCATCATTTGACTCTTGTACCGGCAGTTGCTGCTATAAATTACACGTGACATATTCCAGTTTATTCTATGGTTATGTTCATTTATATGATTGAAAATAGCCGAGTTCTGTTGTCCATACCTAACTGACCGTTTGTGTGTATTAATCTCTGGGGAAGTGATTTACCTGTAAATCCGACCATGTAAGATTGGTCACAGTCCTGGCATGGGATCTCATATACCCCAGAGTCTTTGGCGATGTCTTTTGTTTGGACGTTAATCAGGGATTTGGCTAAGGTATTTGGGTAGGTAAATGCAAAAGGGTTGGATTTCCCAAGGGTGTGAGTTACTCTCTTAATCGTCTCCAGGTGGGGAATTTTTATTTTATTGTTGGGTGTGTCTCTGGTCTTGTCTTTAGGGGTCGGTAGAAAATTACGTTTGCTTTTTGAATTGCTTTCTCAAATTATATGGTCAGGATACTTTAAAGATGAAAGTTGCTTGCGAATTAGTTCAAATTCTTTTTCCAGGAAATCTGGGGAACAAATTCGTAAGCTCTTAAGAATAGGTTGCTAGCTAGACCTATCTTGAGTATTGTCATGATAGCTAAAGTAGTGAATATATGAAAGTGAGAACGTTGGTTTTCTGCATATGGTAAATTTGTATTCTGTCGTGTCTCTGATTATTAAAACATCAAGAAAAGGATTTTGTTGTCTGTTCCCATTCAACTTTAAATTTGATGCTGGGCACTAATGCGTTTAATTTTGAGAGGAATTCATTAAAATTACCCCACTTATTATCCCAAAATGTTAGTTTGTCATCCACGTATCTCATCCACAGCATGTTTTTGGGTTTTATTGCATTTATTACTGTAGTTTCAAAGTATTCCATGTACAGATTGGCTAAAATAGGACTTAAAGGACTACCCATACTAACACCCGAATTTTTGCTTGTAGAATGATTCCCCGAATGAAAATACGTTATTAGATGCACATAATTCAACTAACTTTATTATTTTGTCAAGTGCCAAAGGGAAATGATCTGAATAGGGGGATAATTTTTCCCTTAAAAACTGAAGAACGTCCTGTACTGTACTTTTGTGAATAGGGTAGTCTACTCAAGGCTTAAAAGTTTTATGTTGTGAAGTGGTATATGTGCTTCTCTGAATTTGTGACAAAAGTCTTCCGAATGTTTGATGTGACTGGGAGAAAAAGCGCCTAAAAAAGGAGAAAGGAGGCCAGCTAACCATTTAGAAATTTTGTAATTGAAAGACTCCGGCGCATGAAACGATGGGTCTGAATGGAAGATTGTCTTTGTGAGTTTTGCGAAGACCATAAAAGTAGGGTAATTTAGGATTAATTACTTTAAATTTCTCTAATAGAGTTTCAATACTCTTTTTGTCTTGGCCAATTAATCTTACTTTCCGAAAAAATTCTGTGGGAACGTTCTGAGGGGGATTTTTCGTCAGTTTTTCGTAGTATTTGTGTCGCTAAGGAGCTGGTTGATTTTGTCGAGGTAGAAGTCTTTGTCCATTTATTACAATTTTGCCGTCTTTGTTGGATCTACTTATTATAACATCTAACTTTTTTAGCGAGTGGATGGCTATCATGAATCTGCGGGGAACAGGATATTTCTTATGAAGGTCAGTTAAAGCATTTAGTAACACTCCTTTTAAACATATCTCACGGCTGTAGTTTTTGTCAGATATGAATTTATCAAAAGCCACTATGAAGTGTAGGTTGTTTTTGCGGTCTGGCATTAGGGCAAAGGATAAGCCTAAATTTAAAACTAATGTTGATTTACTTTACGTAAGGGGGGTGCTGGATAAGTTTAAAACTTTGTCTTGTTGTTCAAGATTATTCCATGGCGCTATTATCTATTAGGTTGTTTAACTTGCGTAAAAGTCTGTTGGAATGAGTCACGCTTACTTGTGGACGAATCTCTTGGTATAAATACCACCTTTTCTGTAAACTTTTCTCATTCATATACCTGAAGAGAGAGACAGCAGTCTCTGAAATATAGTACTTTTCTCTCTACATTTTGGTGTTTTTATGGGCTCCTTTTATTAGATGGAATTCTGTTGTTACAGAACACTTTTATGGGTCAGTCATTGTCAGCCCATTATGGAATTCCAACCGCCTTTCCACGATTCTTCACTCACTTCCAGAAGTCAAGCCAGTTTTCCGCAAGTTTGAAAAAGAACTGAACAGACTACACCGCTGAAAAAGCCAAAAACACTTTTTGGAAGAATGCCTCAAAGAACAAGTACTTCCAAAAATGTACGGATTCGGAGATGGACTCTGCAATCAAACCCCTTCCCTCTATCACACAAGATTTTCCTGGAAGAAAGAATCACCAATACGAGAAACGACATCTTCGTGCTACGCAGAGTGATATATGGAACTCAATCTAATCTTCGCCTCCTCACTACGGACCACGTATACAGGTATCTGATTTCATTCTGTTCCGACATTGCTGCCTATAATAGCGTGACTCATTCCAACAGACTTTTACGCAAGTTAACAACCTAACTATATAATAGCGCATGGAATAATCTTGAACAACAAGACAAAGTTTTAAACTTATCCAGCACCCCCCTTACTGTAAAATCAACATTTAGTTTTTAAATTTAGGCTTATCCTTTGCCCTAATGCCAGACCGCAAAAACAACCTACACTTCATAGTGGCTTTTGATAAATTCATATCTGACAAAAACTACAGCCGTGAAGAGATATGTTTTAAAAGGAGTGTTACTAAATGCTTTAACTGACCTTCATAAGAAATATCCTGTTCCCCGCAGAGTTCATGATAGCCATCCACTCGCTAAAAAGTTAGATGTTATAATAAGTAGATCCGACAAAGACGGCAAAATTGTAATAATGGACAAAGACTTCTACCTCGACAAATCAACACCAGCTCCTTAGCGACACAAATACTTACGAAAAACTGACGAAAAATCCCCTCCAGAACGTTCCCACAGAATTTTTTCGGAAAGTAGATTAATTGGCCAAGACAAAAGAGTATTGAACTATTATGAGAAATTTAAAGTAATTAATCCTAAATTACCCTACTTTTTATGGTCTTCGCAAAACTCACAAGGACAATCTTCCATTCAGACCCATCGTTTCACGCGCCGGAGCTTTCAATTACAAAATTTCTAAATGGTTAGCTGGCCTCCTTTCTCTTTTTTTAGGCACTTTTTCTCCCAGTCACATCAAACATTCGGAAGACTTTTGTCACAAAGTTCAGAGAAGCACATATACCACTTCACAACATAAAACTTTTAAGCTTGACGTAGACTCCCTATTCACAAAAGTACCAGTACAGGACGTTCTTCAGTTTTTAAGGGAAAAATTATCCCCCTATTCAGATCATTTCCCTTTGGCACTTGACAAAATAATAAAGTTCGTTGAATTATGTGCATCTAATAACGTATTTTCATTCGGGAATCATTCTACAAGCAAAAATTCGGGTGTAGTATGGGTAGTCCTTTAAGCCCTATTTTAGCCAATCTGTACATGGAATAATTTGAAACTACAGTAATAAATGCAATAAAACCCAAAAACATGCTGTGGATGAGATACGTGGATGACATAATAACATTTTGGGATAATAAGTGGGGTAATTTTAATGAATTCCTCTCAAAATTAAACGCATTAGTGCCCAGCATCAAATTTAAAGTTGAATGGGGAAAAAAACAGACAACAAAATTCCTTTTCTTGATGTTTTAATAATCAGAGACACGACAGAATACAAATTTACCATATACAGAAAACCAACGTTCTCACTTTCATATATTCACTACTTTAGGTATCATGACAATACTATCAAGATAGGTCTAGCTAGCAACCTATTCTTAAGAGCCTTACGAATTTGTTCCCCAGATTTCCTGGAAAAAGAATTTGAACTAATTCGCAAGCAACTTTCATCTTTAAAGTATCCTGACCATATGATTGAGAAAGCATTCAAAAAGCAAACGTAATTTTCTACCGACCCCCTAAAGACAAGACCAGAGACACACAATAAAATAAAATTCCCCTCCCCCACCTGGAGACGATTAAGAGAGTAACTCACACCCTTGGGAAATCCAACCCTTTTGCATTTACCTACCCAAATACCTTAGCCAAATCCCTGATTAAAGTCCAACAAAAGACATCGCCCAAAGACTCTGGGTATATAGATCCCATGCCAGGACTGTGACCAATCTTACATCGGATTTACAGGTAAAATCACTTCCGCCCCCAGAGATTAATACAACACAAACGGTCAGTTAGGTATGGACAACAGAACTCGGCTATTTCAATCATATAAATGAACATAACCATAGAATAAACTGAATATGTCACGTGTAATTTATAGCAGCAACTGCCGGTACAAGAGTCAAATGATGGAATCGGCCTTAATAAAAGAGAAGCAGGTAATGAACATCTCAAAAGGGAATTGGACATCGGACATCGTCGACGCAGTGTTCATTCAACCAACGCTTAAGAAGATTAAAGGAAGATTATCAGCGGGGGTGACCTAAATTGGCTTACTTGTGACGAATCTCTTGGTATAAATACCACCTTTTCTGTAAACTTTTCTCATTCATATACCTGAAGAGAGAGACAGCAGTCTCTGAAATATAGTACTATTCGCTCTACATTTTGGTGTTTTTATGGGCTCCTTTTATTAGATGGAATTCTGTTGTTACAGAACACTTTTACCAGTCATTGTCAGCCCATTATGGAATTCAACCGCCTTTCCACGATTCTTCACTCACTTCCAGAAGTCAAGCCAGTTTTCCGCAAGTTTGAAAAAGAACTGAACAGACTACACCGGCTGAAAAACCAAAAACACTTTTTGGAAGAATGCCTCAAAGAACAAGTACTTCCAAAAATGTACGGATTCGGGAGATGGACTCTGCAATCAAACCCCTTCCCTCTATCACACAAGATTTTTCCTGGAAGAAAGAATCACCATACTAGAAACGACATCTTCGTGCTACGCAGAGTGATATATGGAACTCAATCTAATCTTCGCCTCCTCACTACGGACCACGTATACAGGTATCTGATTTCATTCTGTTCCGACATTGCTGCCTATAATAGCGTGACTCATTCCAACAGACTTTTACGCAAGTTAAACAACCTAATAGATAATAGCGCATGGAATAATCTTGAACAACAAGACAAAGTTTTAAACTTATCCAGCACCCCCCTTACTGTAAATCAACATTTAGTTTTAAATTTAGGCTTATCCTTTGCCCTAATGCCAGACCGCAAAAACAACCTAGACTTCATAGTGGCTTTTGATAAATTCATATCTGACAAAAACTACAGCCGTGAAGAGATATGTTTAAAAGGAGGTGTTACTAAATGCTTTAACTGACCTTCATAAGAAATATCCTGTTTCCCCGCAGATTCATGATAGCCATCCACTCGCTAAAAAAGTTAGATGTTATAATAAGTAGATCCGACAAAGACGGCAAAATTGTAATAATGGACAAAGACTTCTACCTCGACAAAATCAACCAGCTCCTTAGCGACACAAATACTTACGAAAAACTGACGAAAGTCCCCTCCAGAACGTTCCCACAGAATTTTTTCGGAAAGTAAGATTAATTGGCCAAGACAAAAAGAGTATTGAACTATTAGAGAAATTTAAAGTAATTAATCCTAAATTACCCTACTTTTTATGGTCTTCGCAAAACTCACAAAGACAATCTTCCATTCAGGAACCCATCGTTTCATGCGCCGGGAGCTTTCAATTACAAAATTTCTAAATGGTTAGCTGGCCTCCTTCTCCTTTTTTTAGGCACTTTTTTCTCTCCCAGTCACATCAAACATTCGGAAGACTTTTGTCACAAATTCAGAGAAGCACATATACCACTTCACAACATAAAACTTTTTAAGCCTTGACGTAGACTCCTATTCACAAAAGTACCAGTACAGGACGTTCTTCAGTTTTTAAGGGAAAAATTATCCCCCTATTCAGATCATTTCCCTTTGGCACTTGACAAAATAATAAAGTTAGTTGAATTATGTGCATCTAATTTACGTATTTTCATTCGGGGAATCATTCTACAAGCAAAAATTCGGGTGTAGTATGGGTAGTCCTTTAAGTCCTATTTTAGCCAATCTGTACATGGAATACTTTGAAACTACAGTAATAAATGCAATAAAACCCAAAAACATGCTGTGGATGAGATACGTGGATGACATACTAACTTTTGGGATAATAAGTGGGGTAATTTTAATGAATTCCTCTCAAAATTAAACGCATTAGTGCCCAGCATCAAATTTAAAGTTGAATGGGAAACAGACAACAAAATTCCTTTTCTTGATGTTTTAATAATCAGAGACACGACAGAATACAAATTTACCATATACAGAAAACCACGTTCTCACTTTCATATATTCACTACTTTAGCTATCATGACAATACTATCAAGATAGGTCTAGCTAGCAACCTATTCTTAAGAGCCTTACGAATTTGTTCCCCAGATTTCCTGGAAAAGAATTTGAACTAATTCGCAAGCAACTTTCATCTTTAAAGTATCCTGACCATATAATTGAAAGAAAGCAATTCAAAAAGCAAACGTAATTTTCTACCGACCCCCTAAAGACAGACCAGAGACCACACAACAATAAAAATAAAAATCCCCACCTGGAGACGATTAAGAGAGTAACTCACACCCTTGGGAAATCCAACCCTTTTGCATTTACCTACCCACCCAAATACCTTAGCCAAATCCCTGATTAACGTCCAACAAAAGCATCGCCCAAAGACTCTGGGGTATATGAGATCCCATGCCAGGACTGTGACCAATCTTACATCGGATTTACCGTAAATCACTTCCCCAGAGATTAATACAACACAAACGGTCAGTTAGGTATGGACAACAGAACTCGGCTATTTTCATCATATAAATGAACATAACCATAGAATAAACTGGAATATGTCACGTGTAATTTATAGCAGCAACTGCCGTACAAGAGTCCAAATGATGGAATCGGCCTTAATAAAAGAGAAGCAGGTAATGAACATCTCAAAAGGGAATTGGACATCGGACATCGTCGACGCAGTGTTCATTCAACCAACGCTTAAGAAGATTAAAGGAAGATTATCAGCGGGTGTGACCTAAATTGGCTTACTTTGTGGACGAATCTCTTGGTATAATACCACCTTTTCTGTAAACTTTTCTCATTCATATACCTGAAGAGAGAGACAGCAGTCTCTGAAATATAGTACTTTTCTCTCTACATTTTGGTGTTTTTATGGCTCCTTTTATTATATATATATATATATATATATATATATATATATATATATATATATATATATATATATATATATATATATATATATATATATATATATATATATATATATATAATATATTATACATATATATATATATATATATATATATATATATATAGTATATATATATATATATAATATATATATATATATATATATATATGTGTGTGTGTGTTGTGTGTGTGTGTGTTTATATATGTATATATATATATATATATATATATATATATATATATATATATATAATATATATATATATATATATATATACACATATATAAATTTACATATATACATTCTCATGAAGGACTGTAAAATAATGCTGTTCAATTCCATCCCGAAATTAATGGAAGAAGAACAAGAAGCAGGGTTGTAAAACTGCCATTCACTTAACAAACTTCTGAAAACATCCGACCAAACTTCTCACAACTTCTCTTGGCAATAACTTTTTTACTTTTTTTTTTACTTTTTGACCTTTTAAGGTTTTTCTTTTTTTTTTTTTTTTTTTTCCTTTGATGTGATGCTTCTTTTGTCATTTGTCTTTTATTGCTCCTTTTTTCTTGCAATAAAATCCCTCAGATTTAGCTGAAGGCTGAAGACTTGGAAATAAGTTATCACTCAAATGGATTGAGAATAAGTTAATGTCATAGGACGGAGAGTTTTTAGAAATCATATAGTGCAATTTTTTGCCTTATGAGAAACTGATTATATTGATAACGTAAAAATTACTAGTACAAAATCTCAGTATGTAAAAAAGTCTCAGAATTACTTGAAATCTCACAATTACTTGTAAAAGATATCAGAATTACTTGTAAAGAATCTCAGAATTACCTGTAAAAATTCTAAGAATCACCTGTAAAAAATTATCTCAAAATTACTTGTAAAATATCTTAGCATTATTTGTAAAAAAAAAAAAAAATATCAGAATTACCTGTAAAACATTTCATTATTACTTGTGTAAAAAGTCCCTGAATTACTTGTAAAATATATCAGAATTACTTGTTAAAAATCCCAGGATTACTTGTAAAACATCTCGAACTTACTTATAAATAATATCATAATTACATGTGAAAAAATATCAGAATTACTTGTAAAAGAACTCAGTATTACTTGTAAAAATAAACAGAATTACCTGTAAAAAACGCCAGAATTATTGGCAACTTAATCAAGTTAATCTGAAACTATTTCTGAATTGATTCCATTGTATGAATATTTTATAAACTGATCTCTCCATCAAAGCATCGATGTTTAATATCTGTAAATTTTATCCAAAATAATTTAGACGTGTAAAAAACTTTCAAAACCAGCAAATGTTGCAAAAATACGAAAATGCATTAAAACTGCCCAAGGGATACTTAAATAATATGTATTAGAATTAAGTGAGGAGCTGGAATATCGAAATACTAAAAGACGAACGATAAAACAAGACTAAAATACGAATAAGGGAATTATTGGGAAACAGGACTCGAGCTGCGTGAATGCAGGAGAAATGGACGACTGATAACGGGATATTACGTTACGTGATGACGCCCAGGGTGGTTCGAGAGGCGAGACTGAAACGCCGAGAGGCAATCAGATGCAAATTGCCAGACGGATTCATAATGGGTCAAGCTTTGTTGGGGATTCCTCCTGATCTTATAGCACTGGAGCCTCCTTCATTCTTCGCCGTCAATTCCAGCGGCCGCCCCCCTCA
This sequence comes from Macrobrachium nipponense, assembly GCF_015104395.2. NCBI lineage: Eukaryota > Metazoa > Arthropoda > Malacostraca > Decapoda > Palaemonidae > Macrobrachium > Macrobrachium nipponense. The sequence goes on along the minus strand of NC_061102.1, from coordinate 1,471,279 downwards.
CCCCCAAATCCCCCGGCACCTGCTGGAAATTGCCTTCCTTCCTGGAATTGCCTTTTTTCTGGAAATTGTTTGAATTGTCATTTTTCTGGAATTGCTTTTCCTTTTTTATAATTCTGGAGTTGCCTCTCTGCCAGGAATTGCTGGAAATTGCCTTCTTTCCTGGAATTGCTGGAAATTGCCTTCCTTCCTGGAATTGCTTGAATTAACTTCCTTTCTGGAATTGCTGGGAATAACCTTCCTTCTAGGAGTTGCTGGGAATTGCCTTCCTTCCTCGAATAGCTGGAAATTGCCTTCCTTCCTAGAATTGCTGGTAATTGTCTTTTTTCCTGGAATTGCTGGAAATTGCCTTTCTTCCTGGAATTGTTGGAAATTGCTTTTATTCCTGGAACCTTCTCTTCCCCTACTATCTTCCTCCTAAAGGTCTGACTTTCATAAACGAGATGGGTGAGTAATCTCACCTTTCATTCTCTTTCTTCATAGCATCATCCAATTTTACCATTCCCTAATAGCATAATATACGAATTATTTTCATCTTTCTATCCATCTATCAGATTTATCTTTCTTCCATCTTCTGAATCCGCTTATATGTATCCGCCTGACTCTTGTCTGCGTAAGTGTGCAAGATTGCATTATTATTAAACTGGTCGGTTTTAGCTCAGATATATATTTAAGACCTTTCGCCGCCTTACGAATATTTCTAGGAGTTCCTCACTCGCGACCCAGGCGACATAATTAAGCGCAGTTGCTTTCGTCCAAATCACGGAAAATCGTCCGTAATAAATCACCCGACTTCATCTAGTAAACTCCATTTCGTATCCACTCATATGATCAGATTTGCCATCCGGAGTTCTCATATGTTCGTATGAAAGTCCGCTCGACTAAACGTCACATCTCACGGGGATATCCGTCTCGATTCCGAGGATATGAACCACGTGCTGCTGCTGCTACTGCTACTGCTGCTGCTGCTGCTACTGCTACTGCGACTGCTGCTGCTGCTACTGCTTCCAGGTTTCCAGGTTCAATACCGAATTTGAGCGCTGGGGGAAAATACAGCCCAGTGCAGTGGCGCAAATCTGAAATTGGAATACGATCGACCTTACCTTGCATGTTGCATGCATACAACGATGATGATGCAAGTTGCACGTTTTCTCTCGCGAGTGTAGCTATATACAGGGCTCTTTCCTTTCATTTTCCGTTGCTCTGAATAACGTAGCACGGGAGTATACGTTAACGGATTACGTCTGTGACCAAAGACAAATGTCTAGGTAATTGTTACAGGTGGTCCATTCGCTCTTTTGCTTTGGCAGTTTGCCGCTTTGTTTGGTTTTATGTACAGCAATCCACAGGGATGATTCCATCTCTGGTGGGCCCTTTGTACGTTTTCAAAATAAGGTGCTTCTCATATTTCATAATTGACTTTTAGCTTTTTCTCGTCAGTATCATAGCATCTGCAGAATAAGAGTCTTAATCTCCTTTTTAATTTTGGTCTCTCCTTACAATTTTTCTCAAAGTCGAAGAGCATTTATTTTCATATCCAAAGGCTTTGCCAAAAGGCAATAGGCAGAGTATGATGATACGGATTACATTCGTAAACCGAAGACAAATATCTCTAGGTAACTAATAACTTATACGGCGTTCTTAAGTGCTATGGATTTTCTCACGAAAAAAGGAGACACGAGAATTTGTTTCACATTCGGGACCTTGTCAAAATGAGGTAGGATTCTTCTACGGAAAATAAGGACGGGATAAATATATAAGTCCCCATACAGATCTGTCTTAGATTGATATCAAAAAATACCCTAGAGAGTGAAAGACTAGTTTGAAATCTTTGTGCGAAACGCCTCACAACAACATGGCCATTAGTGAAATAAAACTCTTATATTGATATCAAACACCTTAGAGAATTAAGACAACAGCAGTAAATTAGTATTGACTTGAGGTCTGAGACTCCTCAAGTTAACATATTGTTAATAAAGTAAGATATAACAATAAACACACGCCCATCTCTGACAGAAATATTAGTAGCAATATTCTTTCCCTTAGAGTCTCTTTGATGATTACGGTTATTACAGGACAATAATCTTCCCTTCTCGTCATCTACTATATTTAGCGATTGTAACTTTGGTCATCAAA
>NC_061102.1:1447158-1468646 GCF_015104395.2 Macrobrachium nipponense | reverse complement strand
TTCCAATGTTCTTTAAACTGCATCTTCCAGTTAGAGTTTCTAATTCAAACCTTAGAAGGAGTAAAAGCAAGAGCTATAAAGTTAATTCCATCCATCAGGCAAATAGGTTACCGAAGACCACTAGAAAGCCTGAACATGTATGGCTTAGAAAGACGACGATTGCGAGGACAACTAATAGAAACATTTAAAATACTGAAAGGCATAACAAAAGTAGACAGTAACCTATTTATGTTAAACGATAATCAGACAAGAAATAATGGATGGAAACTAGAACTGAAGAGATACAACACATCCCACTGTGGGAACTTCTTTACATGCAAGATGTGTGACACGTGGAATAAATTGCCTCCAGAAGTTGTAAATGGCAACAGCGTGGAGGAGTTTAAAAGAAAGCTAGACAAAACCATTAGGACACTGACTGAACAGTACAACCCGCTTCTAGAGATAAGTGAGCACACTATGTCTCCTCGGATGGACTAACAAGTCTGTGAGACATCCTAATCCTTGTAACTTCTTGTAAATTTTCCACATTTCATCCTGCGCATTATAAATGTTGATTAAGCTACACTAAAGCTCGCTCTGAAGACAAGACATTTCGACCTTTATAACATCATGTACTAAATGAAATATCTTGAACGCGGTACTGTTTGCATGACAGGTAGCATAGCATGTGAGTTTTAACGACATGAATTTCTTGTAAGATTTAAACACATGCTACTATATTCAAACATGCAAGCGTGCGCACACAAACATATCTGTATTTCAAACATTTCTTTTCACGCTTAATAAACGTTCGCTGATTAGCACGCTCTCCGTGCAAGCGGAGTTGCCTTGTAATTACGGGAATGACACAAAATTGGGGGACTTAGTTCTACAGTTATGGTTCCTCTGTAATGAATAACTAAACCACCTTTCGCCTTTCGTCAATATTTAGCGACTGGATTAAGTGAGACCAGTTTTTTCGAACTTGAAATTAAAAAAAAAATAAAAGAAAAACAAAAAGTCCTTTGAAAGGAAATAATTTTAAAAGTGTAAAGCTTGAATGACCTATATAATTGTTTAGAAGGTATGATGTTCAATGTAATAATATATATTAATTTCTTCAGATGTGGGGATATATCTTTTTATCTTGATTCGATTAAACATTTCGCCATGTCTTTCTTTGTAAAAAATTGTCCCAGATCCGTCAGAAAATGCATATCATATAATTGATGTTTGATGTTTTCATTGTTGTTATTAAATGTACATATCTATATATTATATATATATATATATATATATATATATATATATATATATATATATAATAAATATATACATATATGGGGATACATTTTAGTGAACAAGACCACAGCTGATGGTCGAAAGCTTTAATCCTGTACAAGAAATATATTTTAAACTACAGAAGGATTTTAATTCATTGTGGATTGTATCTCCATTTACTTAGAGATACGACATAGTACCTGGCTTCTGCATATATATATATATATATATATATATATATATATATATATCTATATATATATATATTATATATATATCCTTAGAAGAACGGAGCTGCAGCTCTAGGTACATCTTATCAGAAGAACCACAAGGAAAAGCATCGTAGTCAGGTACATTATTTTGCCGACGTTTAACGACTCATAGTCGCATCCTCAAGGCTATAATTAAAGATAAACACACGAACATTAAAACTACACACTGCATTATTCATAAAAATTACGCATTATCTAAAAATTCAATAAACATCAGCATGTTGAACATTAACAAATTTCGAATATCTTAAAACAGAAAAACACCAAGCACTAAAATTATGTACAGTAAAGTTACATTAAGATTATTTTGAAAATTACAGAAGAAAACATACAAAAATAAGTAACACTAAAACAGTAAGGCTATTCTGTACCTTATCCTCACAAATGACGGGCACTGACTGAGAGAATTTAAAAAAAATATATAAACAAGCTCTCTAGGCGATGAACAACTGAACAGAGGAGGATTGCGTATTTAAGGACGGAACTATCTTTTTTATCATAATGGATTCCAAGGTTGTTAGGTCATTTTCATTTTGTATTTGGCCTATAATAGTAAAATCCTTATCATTAATGTATGTTTTACATGATTTAGAGTGGTTCCTGATATTTGACTGTTCGGGGTTTGTTAATCTGCTGCCCGTTACAAAACTTAAGCCCCTGTGAGAATCTATTCTCACTTTTAGTAATCTCTTCGTACAACCCACATAAGTCCCGTGATCACATCTCGGGCACGTATATTTATATACAACATTAGATTTTAGAAGAGGAGTAAGGTGGTCTTTCGTTTTGAACAGGGATCCGATAGTTTATGGATTTTTTGGAACTATTTTTCGGTTCGTGCCGGGAATTCTTTTTGAATAATTGCCAGGAACTTTTTTCTGAAGAGGTCGTCATGAAGAAAAGGGAAGCTAGCAAACAGTTTTAATTTTGGTACTGTCAAAACCGTTGGCACATCTATGAACCGGGCATCAAGCATTTTCTTAAGCATTTTAAACAAAAGTTTGTCTAGGAAGCAGTTATTTCTAAAATATTGGAAAAGAAAGTTAATTTCATCATTTAAAGTAAACCAGTTAGAGGTATGGGTGAAGGCCCTGTGTAGGAGAGTTGAGATAGTATTGAGTTTAAAATTATAAAAGCAAGAACTATAAAAGTTGATACCTAACCCAGTAAGTCTTTTTTCTAAAAACACCCGCTTAAAAGTCTTCCTCGTTCCTGGGCACTAGAAAATCCAGAAAGGGAAGCTTGTTATTTTCTTCTTCTTCGAGTGTAAATCTGATATTAGGGTGTAGGGCATCGACAAATTCTAAGAATTGTTCCGCATTAAACTTGTTTCGGAATAAGGCGAAAGTGTCATCAACGTATCTACAATAAAACTGAGGCAAGAAGCTAAGGGGGCAATCATCAAACAACACGTAGCCATTAAATGAGTCATATCACAAATATATTAATTCCTAGGTAAAGCGAATTAGATATTAAAGGACATTTGTAGCTCGATGTACACTGTTAAAAAATCCTGTAGTTTTAATCAGAAAATTACCGTAAAAATATATGGTTTCCAGCCGTATTTCAGTAATACGGGCAGCCATTCGTTTTACCCTAAAATTTTATTATCTTTTACGGGTCAGTTACCGTAATATCATTGCTATAAGACCTCCTACCCGAAATTATGGGGGCAGTCCCGTATTTGAACACATTTAAATGTTTTCTGACAGAATTGTGTTAAATGTTAAGAATAAGCCTATATGAAACATTAAAAGCTTCAAATTTTCTCCTAAATCATTAAAAGTACAATATTGTAGAAGTTATTAGTCTTATTATTATCGCATTGGCATCTGTCTATATAAAGTTGCCATCCGCTACCATCCCACGTAACTACAGAATTATTAGTGTATTAATATAATAATATACTTGTACCTTTACCATTTCCAACATTACGTTTTATGAAACAGGCAAAAAATAAAAATTCCACTGTATATTCAAAGGACCAAAAACATCATATATACTACGATTATCCCGATCAGATATGCATTTCGCAATGCGTGTGTTTTCATTTTTCCTGGTGGCTGGTGGTGGCGAGCGCCAAAACACTTGAAAACAACGAAAGTCCCTTCAGCTCTCCAGGGAGAAGTCTTCTTGTGGTTTCTTCTACTGTTACGAAGAGTGAAGTTGTGAACAGCATCAGGTGAAGTTTAAGACCAGGTGTATGCTTTTGTATTTTATATGATAAAACTTTACTGTAGTTGCGGCCTATAATAAGATTAGATTAGGACTATTAAGTATGCAGATCCTGCCTCCGTCGACGGCTTGCGGGACGAGTATTTCCCCCTTATACAACCTGTATATTTAGATGGCAATAAATAATCCAGGACTAGTAAGTACAATTACTGTACATTGTTTAGTGAAGCTATGTGGTAAACTTTTAATAAACATCCCATTAGCATAGATTGTTAACCTAGACCATATACTATAGGGTAAAAAACCGAGTGGACTAGCTGCAGCCACCTTAACTGTGTTCGGACCCACCTTCAGGAAAAGTACTTTAACACGCCCTGACACAGGAAATGGGCACCAGTCATGAGTCTCTTGTCTCGAGGTGTTGCTTCACGACCATTGATCGTGACTGGTGCCCATCTTTGGTATCAGGACGTGTTAAAGTACTTTTTCTGAAGGTGGTCCTAAGATGGTTAAGGTGGCCACAGTTAGTCCACTCGGTTGTGTTATGTAACTTGTGAACTTATGGGATCTGGTAGCCTGTACATTTAGGTGTGAATAATTAATAATAATATGTTCTTTTATTTATAATGAAGTAATACCATGTATTAGACTTGAAAAGACTTAAAAAGGACATAGCGCAAAAATTGTATTCTAGACTTTGTAAAGGCTATATTCTGGTTCAGTCTTATGTAGCCTATACCCTTGAGTGGTATTAACCTACCATAGGTTGCAGAATAACAAAGTAGAGTGGCAATCCCTTTTTTAAAGGAATATCCTGATATTAGCTTGAAAAAAGCGTGGCTGAATATCAAGCAAAATGGTCTTGGCTATTTAAAGAGAAAACCAGTTTGCAGGAGGGTTATAAGTTGAGAGAGAACTTAGCAAGATCTTTTCTGAGGGTTGCCAGACGTCCCGATTTCGCGGGACATGTCCCGAATTTGATAATTTTGTCCTGAGTCCCGGATAGACCCTCCCGGGACGGCCTTTTGTCCCGGATTTCGTTCATCATAAAAAAAAGTAAATAATGAAATAGACTAATAATAAATGAATAAATCAAATAAAGATCATTACATTATAAAATTAATTAAGTAACGGTTTTCAGTTGAAATTATATTGATGAAAATATAATTTGAAAACCCAACGAATCAACGATGCTGCTAAAAGTTACGTGACGACTGACGCAGTCAATCGCGTTTGCAACTTGTTCGGTTGCTTGGCTGCGGTCCGGTGAGTGGCGAGTTGCACTCCTGCATCAGTACTGTATTAGCCTTTCATTCAAGTGTGTCTTTCAAGTGTGTGTGTCGTTACTGTTTGCTACGGCCTACCTTTTTCATCTTTAAAACAAGATGTCAAAACGTAAATGTAAGTTTCGAGATGAATATTCCAGCGAATGGACATTTATCAAACAAGGCAGGAATTGTTATGAAGCAAACTGTCGATTATGCCATTGCAATTTCACTATTGAACATGGTGGGAAGAATGATATCAAGAGGCACATAGAAACCACAAAGCACAAACAAAACGTTTCCTCCACTTCAAAAGATGATAAAATAACAAATTTCTTGATCAAGAAAAACACAGATGAAGAAACTAAGATAATAGCAGCAGAAGTTGCTATGGCCTTTCATACTGTTTGCCATCATCAGTCATTCAGTTCAAATGATTGCACGAATGTACTACTGCCAACAGTATTTCCTGATTCCAAAATTGCAAGCAAATTTTCTAGTGCTAGGACAAAATGTTCTGCAATAATTAAAAACGTTCTGGCTCCTCATAGCATTGCCGAAGTTGTTAAAGATATAAATAATTCTTTTTTTATAGCATATCTACAGATGCAAGTAACCATAATGCCGAGAAAATATTTCCGTTCATTGTACAATATTTTTCACGGAAGAATGGCTTGCAGATAAAATTATTGCGAGTAAAATCCCTTCCAAATGAGACCTCGGAAACAATTTCAAACTTCTGCAGAGAGAGCCTCATCGAATTAGGACTGGATGTTAAAAAAATGTGTAGCTTTTGGTGGCGATATAACCTAAATACTATTTTGGTGGGACGGTTTACGTAAAGGCACAAATAATGTCTTTTCGAAAGTCAAGGAAAGCATGAATGACTCGATGGAAGGTGTAGGATCCCCAGGCAGCCCAGCCCATATTCTCCACAATGCTGCACATACCGCTGCCAATGTCTTGTCTATTGATGTTGAAGTAATCGTTGTTAAAGTGTTTTCATACTTTAGTATTTACACTGTTCGAACTGAGAAACTGAAAGAATTCTGCGACTTTGTTGGTGTTCAATATGCATCAGTTCTCTCTCATTCTAAAACTCGTTGGCTTTCTTTGATGAGGGCAGTTGAGAGAATCCTAAAATTATTTGAAGCACTGAAATCTTTTTTTGCTTCTGAAGAAAAAGCTCCTTAAATTCTTTTAGATTTCTTTAACAATCCACTGAGCGAAGCCTACCTATATTTTGTTCACAGTCTTGAGTATGTATTTAGCAGCAGGATTATGAAGATTGAAAAGAGAGATAACAGCATTATTGAAGTGCTTGGCTGTTTAAAAGAAATAGTTGCTTTAATAAAGGCAAGAATGGATGAAAAGTTTATTCCTCTTAGTGTTAAACGGTGCCTTAAAGATGATGAAATCACATCTCAAGAGATGAAAAAATTCCTACTTTAGGTGGATAACTACTACGTCACTTGCCATGACTATCTTAAGAAATGGGCTTCATCATTAGAAAGTTTTGATATCTTTTCATGGATGTTATTAGATACACTTCCAGCATGGAAACAAATACAATTGTTTTGTCTAGTCTTAAAAACAAAGGTGTAAACATTGACGACAACATCCTTTTCTGTCAGTGGTCAACATTTAAAATACCCCTTGATAAACAAATGCAGAGTAAACCTGAAGAATGGATGACCAAGATGTGTCATGAAAAATGGCTTTCTATCCTACAGCAGTTCGACTTCGAAGAACAGTATTCTGAGATATTAATTTTGTATCAATATTTGTTTAGTATACCTGCGCATAATGCAAATGTTGAGCGTGTCTTTTCTATGATGGGTGCTCAGTGGACTGACGAGAGGAATAAATTGGATGTGACAACTATAGAGGCTATTTTACAGTGTAAGTGGAACATAAATTGTCATTGCAAAGAATTTTACTGGCAGGTATTAGGAAATATGGAACTTCTAAAGAAAGCAAAATCATCTGAGAAATACAAATGAAATAAAAAGTTCAATCTTCATTATTTCTGTGCATACAATTTTCTTATTTTCATTTATCTTCAGTTTTCAAATGAAAAAGATACTTTGGTATCTTAATTATTTGTAATGATTACAAATTTTCTGGATTAGTTTCCGTTTCTTCAGTTTCTTTATTGTAATTTGCATTAAATATTAGTTTAACCAATTTTTTTACTTTATATCCTATTAAAATACTTGCTTGATGTTTTTCACTGCGTCTGTATCTATTTATAATATGTTTATCTGGGGATGTCTATGTATTAGAGAGATTTTAAGAATGTCCCGGATTGCTTATCTTGAAATCTGGCAACCCTATTATGACTAGCTTAATGTGGATTATATTATAAGTATTAGCCTATGCCAGCTAAAACAATATCTTGAGTTAAATAAATTACTTCCTAGACTAAATTCCTCTTCTTACATACTAGGAGCTTCAATTCATTCCAGAGATGTATAACTTCAGTATTTGTAATAACTCTCTGCCATCATTTGTTTCATATTTCAATCACTATAGGCTACACAGAAATGAGATTAGTATGTGTATTTCATGCCCACTTGAATGCTGTGAGCTAAATACTCCACGTTCAGGAACCACATTCATAGATTTCATAGAAATATTGCTAACCGACCCACAATTGCAAAGTATGATGTTGAAAACTGTCATTCTGGAAGAATCAGAAGTTTTAAAGTAGTTATGTAAACAATGTGATAACTTTTTCATTAACAATTGTAGATCCTAGGCCTGCTTGAATTTTGCAAAATTGGAGAAGGTTTTTTTTTCCATCTAAATCATTAAATGATGTAATTATTAAATACTATACATAAGTAGGATTGCAAACCCTCAAAAACCACCACATCTGTTAACGGGATATTAATCTCGTTATTTATTTGGTAAAAGTGTAACTCGAGCGTCAGGCAAACCAACACATAATCTCTCTCTCTCTCTCTCTCCAAGCGACCAACGGCTCGTGACTTTTCTTTCTCTCTCTCTCTCTCTAAGCGATACCTCTCTCTCTCTCTCTCTCTCTCTCTCTCTCTCTCTCTCTCTCTCTCTATCTCTCTCTCTCTCGCTCTCTCTCGCCTCTCTCTCTCTCTCTCTCTCTCTCTCCATGCTGTCAGGTAATCAAAATGAGAGACGAAGTTATAGTGAATCAATCAAGTCTCACAGACTAACTTAACTCAGTTACCCCCAATATTAAAATGTCTAAAACAGTAATGGTCACACCAAATGTCTATTCTCCCATCGGGACCCTCTAGGTCCCCGGTCTCCCCCCTTGCCAGAACCCATAGTTCCGCCAGAATCGTCTGTTTCAAAGACACGAGAAACACCCTCGTAAGTACACATAAGTTTAACAACAAAGTCAAAGATTAGATATTCTTATAAATGTCAAACAGACAACAAGCCACCCCTTTGGCTAAAATAGCTCAAGACTCACCCATGCAGCCAGAATATTTCACTCACTAAATATAAATCAACTTTCGCAGAGCTCCCCCTGGCATCTTGCCTTTCTCCAAAAGACGTCTCTATCCAAGTCTTCCATAGACTTGGGTTATGATCCATTATAAAAGGAAGAGGCGCACACGCACATACGAATGCACACTTCGACAACGCCTCATATTACCGGCTACAATGAGTTTCCCAAAGGCACTTTGAAAAGAGCCCATGAACTCGTGAACATTGACTCGTCTAACTATGCAGTTTCATATCACGTCACCACAGAAACCATTTATCAGCTTTTCTGAGGTCGTTGCTTCGGCTCTGTTCTCCACATTCCAAAAAGGTCACAACGAATATATTGGCAATATATCATTAATTATAACCCTAGGAGTTATATAGCTCGGCCTCGCACAAATGCTAGTTCCTGTCTAGCAAAAGGTAGAACAAAACAGCTTATATAATATAAAAAACATTGGCCGGCTTAAAATAAAATATAAGTAATAACTGCACATCTCTGGCAGCACAAAGTAAAGTCTATTACGCTTCATTTCCAAAAAATGAAGCGTAATAGACTTTACTTTGTGCTGCCAGAGACGTGCAGTTTTTACTTATATTTTATTTTAAGCCGGCCAATGTTTTTTATGTTATATAAGCTGTTTTGTTCTACCTTTTGCTAGGCGGGAGCTAGCATTTGTGCGAGGCCGAGCTATATAACTCCTAGGGTTATAATTAATGATATATTGCCAATATGTTCGTTGTGACCTTTTTGGAATGTGGAGAACAGATCCGAAGCAACGACCTGAGAAAAGCTGATAAATGGTTTCTGTGGTGGCGTGATATGAAAATGCATAGTTAGACGAGTCAATGTTCACGAGTTCATGGGCTCTTTTCAAAGTGCCTTTGGGAAACTCGTTGTAACCAGTAATATGAGGCGTTGTCGAAGTGTGCATTCGTATGTGCATGTGCGCCTCTTTCTTTTATAATGGATCATAACCCAAGTCTATGGAGGACTTGGATAGAGACGTCTTTTGGAGAATGCAAGATGCCAGGGGGAGCTCTGCGAAAGTTGATTTATATTTAGTGAGTGAAATATTCCGGCTGCATGGGTGAGTCTTGAACTATTTTAGCCTAAGGGGTGGCTTGTTGTCTGTTTGACATTTATAAGAATATCTAATCTTTGACTTTGTTGTTAAACTTATGTGTACTTACGAGGGTGTTTCTAGAGTTTTCTCTCATTTTGGATTCTTGAATATTCCTCTTTGCTTGTCTGCAACTTCCCGAACAGACTGTAGCTAACTGTAGGGAGACGGAATGCCTCCCTCATTGTGGAAGCCTTCTAACAACTTCTGCAGATCCCCAAAAGCGCTGTTGAACTCTGTAGAACTCTCGTAATCACCATGGACAAAATGACAGCAACACTCTGCACGGCTGGTGGACGTCTTGCTAGCATCGGGGAACGACTTTTTTGGTCAATCCAAGAAAATTAACCCCAGACATACTACTTCCATCAAACAATGATCTCAAAAAGTCAGAAATACTAACTGAACGTCTCCCAATTAACTCCATTTAATATGACCACTAAATCATAAGTCATTATCATAACTCTCAAAGGAAAAAAAAAAAATCAAGTTCTCCAACTCAATTCTCCAAACTCACACATCAGCACACACAATCCAAAAACTCACAGCAACTCCACGGACTTCTGCACTCACATTCCAAACTCAAATGTTCTCATAAGTAAAAAGAAAGAGAGAAAGAAAAAAAAGACAATGAACCCAAGGAGAAAAAAAATCACTTAACACGCACAGACCCAAAAAATATTCTCTTAAGCTCTGATATTACAGCAACTCACAAAATCAGCAAAAATCTCCAATGTTTAACAGCAAAACCCCTTTTACTGCTCATACAATTAATTACAATAAGACTTAATGTCAAACTCCCATTTATATAAATAACAACGCCGACAAATTACATCTCCTGATAAATTACATCTCCCGTCCAAAAAGAAATGCTATTTAAAGCTAGATCCCCCAATTACATCTCTCATAGGAAAAAGAAGATAAATAAAAATATAAAGATAATCACAAATAAACTTCCCCAATCACAAAACGCATAATACATGTATAATATGCATAACCCCCGCGTTTTTCCCAAGAAATGCCCCATTAATAGCTACGGAATTTGCCAGAAAGCAAACTCTTACACATGCGCTTTCGTGAAATGCTATTGTCAACATTTCCAGATATTGCAAAAACTCTGACCAATCACCACTAAAGAAAAAGGAACCAGCACAGCGCTTGTCAGCAGAAAAATCCACCTGCAGACGTATATGCTCGACTGCAGCATAAAAAATTGTCTAGTCAAACACACAAGTTTGGAAACTTATGATTCTATAGAAAAAGGTCTAACTGACACGAAGTAAGCACATTTCACAAAATTAACTCCAGGATATGACTAATGTGTTCAAAAATTTGTCTTAAAGACGTATTCTCTAAACATGACACTGCCCAATTATATGCCTCCAAAAATAACACACTTGTGAACATAAAAAATGCTCATTTCGGCAATATAAAAAATATTTACCTCTATTTCCCCAATGCTCCGTGTGGAATAAAACAAGGCTCCAAAAAACATATCTCCAAAAAGGAATATCAAAAAATGAAATCCTATCTCCAAAAAAATGTGCACTCAAAGCATTTAGCTCACACACTCACAAATATTGCCCTATATATCTCCAAAATGTGTCTCCATTTGCAACAAAGATGGCTGCAAAATAATTGAACTAAACATAGCTCATACCACCATTGGTAAATATCAAAATGGCCAAAAATATATCTCCAAAATAATATATCTCAAATTATAACTCCAAAATAATATACCTCCAATTCTCCAGAAAATAACTCAATATTATAGTCAAAAACTACAAAAACTCTCTCCTTAGCGTAATTGCTGAAAAAGGGCAAAAACTCGGCAAATAAAATTGTCTAGAAAATTCTAGAAAAAGTCACCAATGTGCCACAACTCATTATAATAAAACTCCAAATTCAAAGTGTCTAAGCCAAGACTTATCCATATGCACTACGACATAGGCCACTAGAAAACTTAACCAAGTTTCCTATCTCTCACAAATACAACAAAGGTATTGTGCAAGAAAACTCACAATTTCTGGAACACAAATATCCAGAGAAAAAAAAGTTTAGTGCCATTACGTATGCATTCAAAAACAAATGCAAAAAATCTCCCATATATTTCTCTGCAGCATCAGATAGCTGAAAACACAAACACATTCCCGAATAATGACTCTAAGTCACGAACTGAGACATTAAAAAAAAATATGCACACAAATTCGATAGAAAAAATAAATTCAAATTCACCCTTGATAAAAAACTTGTGTCAGTGATGGCTAACTTCCAAAAAAGGAGAATAGAAAAATCAACGGTATTGTTAACTATCTCCCGTGACTCACGTATGTCAAGCAATTATCTGCTGAACTCATAAAAAAAAGAAAAACAAAAAATAATGTGTTGTTAGTTCCTCCCAAATTCAAAAAAGATCTCACCACCCTTCATAGCATTACAGCACTCACATATTAGTAAATAAAAAAAAAAATCAGTATCAGAAATATCATTATCAGCAAAACCACCAAAAAATTGTTATTATCAAAATCACTAGTATTAGTATAAAAAAACATCACCAATGTTAGTGCTTATCCATTCACTAAAAGTTCAGCACAAAATTCACCAAAAGTTCAGCAAGATTCAACACAATTCACCAAGATTCAGCCAGGTTCATCAAGATTCAGCAAAACTCATCACTCATGAATTACTGAAATATTCTCCAAAGTTACAAAAACTCAACAAATAATTAACACAAGATTTCTCCCATAATTCATTGTAATAATTCTCCATGAATAATTATCTGTAATAATTATAAAAATAATCTCCCATGATATATCTCAAATCTCTCCTAAAATGTGTCTCCCGTAATGATAATCATACTTAAGTGACCCTCCCGTGACACATCTCATACAATGACAATTATTATTAATAATAATAATTCTCCACAGTAATAATTCCCTTGCAAAGATCTCAAGTAAGGGTGCAATTCAAAATAGTATACACCAGTATTGCCAAACCCCATGATACACCACCATTGCCACACCCAAAATCAACACCACTCATCAGCATTTCAAAGTAATCCCTCCAACACAATAAAAAAAATAATAATAATCTATGTCCCCATTATATTTGTGTCTTCCAAAGAATAAGGAAAAAATACACCACCTCCTTCACATGTCATTTACTTTTCTCTTCATTCACGAGAAAGGAAATCTCATTTCTAAAAAAAGAATGTACGGGCATTTCACTTCATCAACTAATCAATCAGCTGATATCCTGGCATTCATTGTCAAGGCCAGATTCGTCTTCCAACACCCCGACAAGGAGAAAAAAAAATAGTAGTTCACCCCCACTGAGAAAAAAAAGTTTCTCCCCCCACTGAACATTGAAATACCTCCCAGTCAAGCGATAGAACACCCCCCTTGAACAGTGTCTGAGGATCCCCCAAGGTATACACCAGTAGTAGTACCCTTGCAATACCCCCTCGAGGCAGGCCATCAGTCGCCTTCCCCTGCAATGCCCTTCTGCGTTCATTTGCAGAAATCTGCTGAGCCCGCAAGAAATGGTGGGCGCTTTGTCTCCAAGCGAAATATGCTATCCAAGCACAGTTTGCATGCATGAAAAGCATCTTTATACACCCTTATGTTAAACAAAGACGAATGCGTCTATTCTAAACACGCGCCATTAATGAAAATACTTCACTTTCTGCTACTATGGGGAAAAAAATTTGACACCTTAAACCAGTCCCATAACACTGAGCTATTTCAAAAAAACCCTCCCCCTTAAAAACAATGTTCTTCAACACTCACCACTCCATAATGGGAACAAAAAGAACTCGGAATTCGCGCAAGGCACGCCAGTAACATACATACGGGAAACTCGGGATGCACTTGATATCACACACAAAAGTCACACTGAGTGCAGCATCTGCTTCGAGGTAGACTCCTTGGGCCAAATGCTGAGTCTAAGAAAATCCTTCCCCTCCCCTTTGCACAGTTAATGTATAGATATTTCTCATTTTCTCTCACTTAGTAACTGACATCTAACAATTTAATAACTTTCCACAATCCCACAAAGGCTTTGTCGTTCGAAAACTATCGCTAGGCCATAACCCCTCTATTTTTAACTGGTCACCTATCTCTTCATTAGCGTACCTAGGCATAAAAAAAACCTTTTATACCGATTTTTACCAGCTGCCTCCACATCTGTAACCCTAAAAAACCACCACATCTGTTAACGGGATATTAATCTCGTTATTTATTTGGTAAACGTGTAACTCGAGCGTCAGGCAAACCAACACATAATCTCTCTCTCTTTCTCTCTCTCCAAGAAACCAACGGCTCGCGACTTTTCTTTCTCTCTCTCTCTCTCTCTTTCTCTCTCTCTCTCTCTCTCTGTCTCTCTTTCTCTCCATTATGTCAGGTAATCAAAATGAGAGACGAAGTTATATAAAAATAACTATTTATTTAACAACGGAAAGATAGTGAATCAATCAAGTCTCACAGACTAACTTAACTCAGTTACCCCCAATATTAAAATGTCTAAAACAGTAATGGTCACACCAAATGTCTATTCTCCCATCGGGACCCTCTAGGTCCCCGGTCTCCCCCCTTGCCAGAACACATAGTTCCGCCAGAATCATCTTTTTCAAAGACACGAGAAACACCCTCGTAAGTACACATAAGTTTAACAACAAAGTCAAAGATTAGATATTCTTATAAATGTCAAACAGACAACAAGCCACCCCTTTGGCTAAAATAGTTCAAGACTCACCCATGCAGCCGGAATATTTCACTCACTAAATATAAATCAACTTTCGCAGAGCTACCCCTGGCATCTTGCCTTTCTCCCAAAGACGTCTCTATCCAAGTCCTCCATAGACTTGGGTTATGATCCATTATAAAAGGAAGAGGTGCACACGCACATACGAATGCACACTTCGAAAACGCCTCATATTACTGGCTACAACTAGTTTCCCAAAGGCACTTTCAAAAGAGCCCATGAACTCGTGAACATTGACTTGTCTAACTATGCATTTTCATATCACGCCACCACAGAAACCATTTATCAGCTTTTCTCAGGTCGTTGCTTCAGCTCAGTTCTCCACATTCCAAAAACGTCACAGCGAACATATTGGCATTATATCATTAATTATAACCCTAGGATTTATACATGTGACTAAATCTGATAACTCCTATACTCTTAATACATTATAGTAAGATTTCTTATCATTGCATGCTTATGCTCTGAATCTCTTAATTTGAAACCACCTTTATGCTTTATTTTATTTCAAAGTCTATACCTTTCTTTGTTGTTTGTGATGCTCCATAATTCCACATCTCAACTTTTCATGCTGCTGTTCCTAATATACTATTTTCAAGACTGTCTTTATTTGCACACTATTACTACCTTTAAACTTCCCTATTTCTATTTCCATGCTATATGTATAACTTAAAATTTTTGCCTTTCATAGTATGTATGTACTATTGTATGTGTGCAATGATTAGTACTTGAATTCTGCAACTACCTTGCAGGGATCTTATTATTTGTTAATCTGCATTCTAATGCATGATGTATCCATACATACACTGTCCTGTCTGGTAAAATCCATAATTTTTTTTTTTTATGTAATATCAGTTACTCTTCCTACCAGTTGTTAGTGTTTGGCCTTGTAATTGTCACCCACTGTCAAAATAATTTTTGTCTGGGCAGTTTCTGCAATAAACAATGTTTTACTTAAATAATATATATAGATTAGCATTTGCCTGTTTTCTCATCCAATTCAAGCTTTCTATTCCCACCACACATGCTACTACCAAATTCTATTGTTACAGTATTTCACCAAGGCTTAATTTTCAGGAACATCGGTGCTCCAGGCTACCCGCTTCATAGCTGCAGTTGATGGAAGATTCATCAATTCAGACTTTACTTGTTGCTGCGATGGCCATGGTTTTTGCAGCATTTACATATTTGATATTCATTACCCATCTGAAGCTTCAGTCACACTGGAATTTATGCAGAGGTAAGTTGTTGTAATAAGTTACTTGAGTTTATTTTAATTTAAGCATATCAGTCAAGTAATTTATATTTAAATGTCCATGTACTGTACTTTTTAATATGTGTGGTGGTCAGCAGTTGTTTTACAATATTTTTACCATAATGTTCATATATCTTGTCATTTTTACAGGTGTTTCTTCAAAATAAATCCAGAAAAAGGGACAAAAAATACCAGAACAAAGAAAAAAGTGGCACACACCCATCCAAGAATATTAAAGTTCAAGGCAGAGTTTTTTCCATTAAGCTTATGAAATAAGGAGTGAAAAAGCATTCACACTCTTCTGTATAAATTATTAATGTTAGATTTAGTGCTAAAAAAATTGACAAATCTGTTTTTTCAAGAATAAAGTTTTTTGAAAGTTAATCTTCTCTTTATTTTCTCCAATTGGATATATGACCTGCACAATGGATTTTAGGTTATTATTTCAATTGTAACATAAATTGCAAAGAAATATTAACATTAAATGCAAAGAAATATTAGAAAAATCATGTACAAATCCCAATAAGTTACTGTATACTCTGTCAAATAAATTTACATAAATATGTTACATGTGTAGGATTTGTTACCAATTTTAGTTTTTATCTGCTTTGATATTGTATGAGATGTAATTATAATTTTACAAAAAAAATTTTTTTTTAAAAGCATGTATATATGACTATTGGTAAAATTTACAAATGTTTTATAAAATGTGGCCCCACAGGGAAGATGAGAAAAATATTTTTAGGATTATTTTTTTCACCCTTGATTGTTTTTTCTTAAATTAGCCACTCCAAAGTTTTGCCGGGTGGGGTTGTAGCGCAGGTGATATACAGGGTGGGGCAAATCAAATGCCCGAGTTTTGATAGGCTATTAGGAAAAGTAAAACAATACTTACAGAACTATTTGTTGTTTTATTCGAATCAGTATACAATGCTGTTTGTGAGATCAATTTTTGAAGATGGCATTAGGAAGATGGTGCCATCTGTAGTGATGCACTGTTGAAGGCGATGTCTGAAGTTTTCGGCTGCTCTTCGGCACATCTCAAGGGGTACTGCAGCGATTTCCTCCCGAATTCGCATCTTCCAAATTGTGTGGAGAAAGTGTTCAGAAGTCGGCCACACAATTTGGAAGAAGTGAAGATGCGAATTCAGGAGGAAATCGCTGCAGTACCCCTTGAGATGTGCCGAAGAGCAGCCAAAAACTTCAGACATCGCCTTCAACAGTGCATCACTACAGATGGCACCATCTTCCTAATGCCATCTTCAAAAAGTGATCACACAAACGGCATTGTATACTGATTCGAATAAAACAACAAATAATTCTGTAAGTCTTGTTTTACTTTTCTTAATAGCCTATCAAAACTCGGGCATTTGATTTGCCCGACCCTGTATATATGTATTTTCACCCGTATTTGAGAAAATCGCATAAAAATATTAACCGTAAATTATACGGTATGTTATGGGTTAAGTTAACGATAAAACCGTAAATTTTACGGTAAAAATTTTATACGGGATTTTCTCAAATACGGGAGAAAATACGGTACATTAAAAATTACGGGACCCGTTTTTTAAACGGTAAATGCCTGGCAACATTACTGCCAGGATTTTTACCGTTTTTTCAACGGAAAATTTTTAACAGTGTATATATATGGTAGATATATATATATATAGATCGATATATATATATTATTATATATATGATCGAATTATATTAGAGATATATATATATGATAGAATATATTATAATATATAGACGTAGTACTATATACGAATATATATATATCATATTATATTAGATATATATATATCTATATATATATAGATATATATATATATATAGATAGATATATATATATATATATAGATAAATATATATAGAGCTAGATATAGATATATATATACGTATATATATATGTATATATATATAGAATACTTTAATACGCCGTGGCAGAAAGCTTCATTATATACACTGTACAGAAAACTCCATTGCTCAGCGCTTTACATTTTTCTTTATGTCTGTGTTTTTTAGAAATTTTTATTATTGTTTTTGAGTCGGTGATTGAGGTAGGCCAAGCAATTGCAAAAGAGCGATGTTTGTTATATTACATAAATGCTTCCCCTTTACGGCACCTACTGCAAAATGCTCGTTAAATGCAACTTATATCACTTCGTACCGAAAAAAATATTAATCTTTGACATTTTATGACTCACAAAACACTGCTAAATGCTAAGAGCTTATCCAAGAGTCTCTTTCTTTTTAACATCATTGTTGTATTACAGTTGCTGATGTATTTTACTCTCTCTCTCTCTCTCTCTCTCTCTCTCCTCTCTCTCTCGTCTCTCTCTCTCTCTCCTTCTCTCTGTCTCTCTCTCCTCTCTCTCTCTCCAAACGAGAACAGGAAGAATTTCCACTGCAAGATTTCACCAAATCAGCAATCCATGAGAACGGGAAGAATTACCACTGCAAGATTTTCATCAAATCATGCAATCCATGAATGGACGAGAATCACATAACCCCATTAAATTGACTACAGCGTATCCTGACAATGTTCCACTCTATACCTCAAGCGGTCTCATGCTCGGAAATATAACGTTAATAATGATCATTATGTTAAGACCCACAATAACCATTATACTAAGACCCACAACAACCATTCTATACTAAGACCCACGCCACGCGCGCCGTCTGCCAAGCGCGAGGAGCCAGCTGTATCACGCTATCTGAACTCATAGTTGCCGATTCTTGATAGATTCGTAAACGGGTCGACGAAGCATTATAATATTATTATAAGGAGTCCTTTCCCTACGCCAAGATCCTCTTCAATGCGACTGAGAAGGCAAATTGCTTCTTCTTCTAAGTCGTGGCATTTAACGAGATTCTGCCTCTTTGCTTACCAAGGCGTATAGATTTAAGTCGTATTGAAATGTTACAACAGAGATGTGCGGAAATATTTCAAGAAAACTTTTTACTCACAAATCTAGTAAATATATAACTTTTTGTCATTTTCTAGATATTGTATGCTTGTAAAATTCTAACTAGCTTTTATAACATTAAATATTACAACATAGATATGTGCGAAAATATGTCAATATATCGCTAGGTTTTACTTACAAATCTAGTAAATATATAACCTTCATCTTTTTATAGATATTGTATGCTTGCATAATTCTAACTAGCTTTTATAATATTTAAATATTATAACAAAGATATATGCAAAAATACATCATATCAAGAAATCGCGAGAAAGTCTTGCTTAAAAATCTAGTAAATATTTCAATTTTTATCATAATGTAAATTGCATGCTTGTATATCAGCCATTCCTAATTTCCATGAATGTCTTTCTTAATTTCTGGGAATATCAGCCATTCCTAACTTCCATGAATGTCATCCTTAATTTCAGGGAATATCATTCATTCCTAATTTCCATGAATGTCATTCTTAATTTCTGGGAATATCATTCATTCCTAATTTCCATGTATGTCGTTCTTAATTTCTGGGAATATCAGTCATTTCTAAATTCCATGAATGTCACTTCCAATTTTTGGGAATATGAATCATTCCAAATTTCTATGAATGTCATCCTTAATTTCTGGGAATATCAGCCATTCCTAATTTCCATGTTTGTCATCCTTAATATCTGGGAATATCACTCATTCCTAATTTCCATGAATGTCATTCTTAATTTCTGAGAATATCACTCATTCCAAATTTCCATGAATGTCATTCTTAATTTCTGAAAATATCACTCATGCCAAATCTTCATGAATGTCATTCTTAATTTCTGGGAATATAAGTCATTCCTAATTTCCATGAAAATCATTCATGGAATATTCACGATTTTTTATTCATAGCTATTAAGAATGATTCATATTCCCAGAAATTATGAATGCCATTCATAATTCCTGGGACTATGAATCATTCTTAATATTTAGGCATAAAAAAATCGTGAATACTTATTCAAGATAATCATATTGACATATTAGATCTATCGCTATTTATACATTTACAAATTTGAAAAAATTACTGGAAATATCAGGAGAAATTACATCTAAATAATATCATGTACATATTGGAAACAGGACAATACTGAAAGAATGAATTTCATAGCAGGGAAAGTCACTTTGAACAGCATATTTCTGGATTAAGTAAACCATAAGCCTCGGAAATCGTATTACTCAGTAGGGAGACTTAGTATACGAATAAGAATATTCTAATCTGAGATATAAGAGGGATTTGATGTGAATATGGTTCAATAATAAATATGATTGTACTATTTTAGATTTTTACCTGTTCACTTTTTTTTCGCTAATCAGTAAAACAAGAATTTTCGCCAATAATTCTCTTTCTCGGCACTGAGTATTTAAAGCACATTATTCATTTTAAAGAAACTTCTAATTTAACTAACTTTTCTAGATCAGCTTTCGATAAAGCAGTCTGATAAATATCAAGAATTGACTATGTTACCAACACCACTTCCAAGCCATCACTTTAAAAGTAATATTTTCATGGCGTGTGCTCGTTTTCAATGCCCCTAATCAGTAACGTCCATATATCGTGATCAAAATTGTTTAGTCTCGTTTGAGGTGTTTCCAGAATATTAGTCGATTTTCCTGATGAATGCTTCCCGAGGTATCATTTTTAATCAAAAGGGAAGTACGAAGAAGAAATAGTTAGGGAAATAATAGGAAAAATGGAAAGCATTCTTAAATGTCCTTAAAACCCCGAACGACCACATAATGAAACCACGCAAGATAATCCAGCCTAGCGAAGTCCTAAGTTTAGCCTTGCCAAGTCTCTTTGACACACGAAAAACCTATTTTTGAGGGGAGGACCAAGCAGTGGCATTAGTACACCTCACGCAGGCATTACTTGAGGTTCTTTGCAGCGTCTATTCGTCCCCCTATCTGCAACCACTCGCGTTCCTTTTACCACACCTCCGTTCATATTATACCCTCTCCTTACAATTGCTTCATGGTGCAACTGCTTTGAGGTTTTCCTCCTGTTACATCTTTGAAAGCTTTTTATTCTCGATTTTCCTTTCAGAGCTGGATAACCTCATGGCAATTCACCCACGCCAATACCTTCTCTTCGGCACCAATATTCTGCCAAGCAATGCAGGACATATACAAGACATAGACTTATCCATGACATAATAATGTCCCAATACGTCCCACAAATCCCCTGATTGCGTATATGAAATAAACGCGTTGATCTGATTAAATTTCCAGCAACTGAACTGCGGTTTCAAAATATCGTTTGAACGCTATATTGCCTTTGGAGTTAAATGGGGCGTAACGAAATGGGACTGAGTGGTTTATAACCAACTTGATTATAAGGTCTACTATAATTATATCAGGCCAATAATCATGGTAATCCTGGTTTGTGTGTGTGTAAGAGAGAGAGAGAAAGAGAGAATCATTGTTCAGTGACCTCGTCTTTCAGCTAATCCAAGACTGCTTTCTCTATGTAACCTAACTTTTCTCTTTTTAATTAGCACAGAGAGAGAGAGAGAGAGAGAGAGAGAGAGAGAGAGAGAGAGAGAGGAAGTAAGTACAGTGGAACATAGTTCACCGAACTCATTTTTCGACAAATTTAACCCCCTTTTTTTTACCTGATGTAAACTGCCAATATTGTTTGCAATTCGTAAAAAAACAATTTCTCTCGTACTTACATCTTTTCGTGTTGTAGCAACAAATAATGAAAAAAATTTTTTTGAAGAGATGGAAACAGAGAAACTGTTTAATGACCGAAGAAGCTGTTTCAGATGTTTGTTGTTAGTAGCTCGTAGGAGTGTGTGGGGTGGTGGTGGGTTGGGGTGGGGAGAGGACAGATGGGTGCCAGGCCCATGATTGATAGATAACTGCTTGGCTGAAGTCTCCGGTAGAGCGTCGAAGGACCT